>NW_026777559.1:0-217603 GCF_028023285.1 Balaenoptera ricei
CACCATGAGCGCTCCTACTCCTACCACAGACACTACTACTCCTACCACCATCACTAGCGCTCCTACTTCTACCACAGAACCTGCTACTTCTACCACCACCACGAGCGCAACTACTTCTACCACAGACACTACTGCACCGATCACCACCACGAGCCCTCCTACTTCTACGGCAGACCGTACAACTACTACCACAATCACTAGAGCTCCTACTTCTACCACAGATACTACTACTCCTACCACCACCACGAGTGCAACTACTTATACAACACACACAACTATTTCCACCACCACCACAGGCGCTCCTACTTCTACCACAGACACTACGACTCCTGCCACCATCATGAGCACTCCTACTTCTACCACAGACACTACTACTGCTACCACCCCCATGAGTGCTCCTACTTCTACCACAGACTGTGCTACTCATACCAACTCCACAAGCGCTCCTATTTCTTCCACAGGCCCTGTTAGACCTACCACCACCACGAGAGCTCCTACTACTATTACAGAAACTACTACTCCTACCCCCACTACGAGCGTTCCTTCTTCTACCACAGACAATACTACTCCTACCACCACCATGAGCACTCCTACTTCTACCACAGACACTACTAACCCTACCACCACCACGAGTGCAACTACTTCTACTACAGACCATACTACTGCTACCACCAAGACGAGTGCTCCTACTTCTACCACAGACATTACTACTCCCACCACAACCATGATTGCTCATACTTCTACAACAGACAGTACTACACCTACCACCACCACGAGCTCTCCTACTATTACCACAGAAACTACTACTCCTACCACCACCATGAGCGCTCCTACTTCTACCAAAGAAATTACTACTCCCACCACCACCAGGAGCTCTCCTACTTCTACCAGAGAAACTACTACTACCAAGACCACGAGCGCTTCTGCTTCTTCCACAGAGTGTGCATCTCCCACCACCACCAAGAGCACTCTTACTTCTAACACAGAACATGCTACTGCTACCACCATGAAGAGTGCAACTACTTCTACGACAGACACTACTACTCTTACCACTACAACGAATGCAACGACTTCTAACACAGACAATACTATTCCTGACAATATCACGAGCAATCCTACTTCTACCACAAAAAGTACTACTACTACCACGAGCACGAGTGCAACACCTTCTACTACAGACACTACTACTCCTACTACCACCACGAGCGCTCCTACTTCTACCACAGACCGTGCAACACCTACGACCTCCACTAGCCCTCCTACTTCTATCACAGACCATACTACTCCTACTTGCAGCACGAGCTCAAGTACTTCTACCACAGAAAATACTTCTCCTACCACCACCACGAGGGCTGCTACTTCTAAAACAGACACTACTACACCTACCAACACCACGAGCACCACTAGTTCGACGACAGACACTACTTCTCCTACCACCATGAGGAACACTCCTACATATACCACAGAATCAACTACTACTACCACCACCACGAGCACTCCAACTTCTACCACAGAAACTACTACACCTACTACCATCATGAGCGCAACTATTTCTACCACAGAGAATACTACACTTACCACCAAGACGAGTGCTCCTCCTTCTACCACAGACACTACTACTCCCACCAGTACCACAGGCGCCCCTACTTCTACTACAGACACTACTACACCTACCTCCACCAGGAACGTTCCTACCTCTACCACAGAAACTACTAATTCTACCATCACAACGAGTGCAACTACTTCTACCACAGACACTACTCCTCCTGCCAATATCACGAGCGCTCCTACTTCTCCCACAAAACCTCCTACTCCTCCCACCACCACGAGAGCACCTCCTTCTACCACAGGCTCTTCTACTCCTACCACCACCACGATTGATCCTACTTCTACCACAGAAACTACAACTCCTACCACCAAAACGAGCACTCCTTCTTTTATCGCATAAAATACTACCCCTACCACCACCACGAGTCCAACTATATCTACCAAAGACACTACTACTCCTAACACCACGATGAATTCTCCTACTTCTACCACAGACACTACTACTCCTGCCACGACCACGAGCGCTCATACTTTTATCAATCACATTACTACTCCCACCACCACTGTGAGCATCACTACGTCCTCCACAGACACTTCTAATCCTACCACCACCACGAGAGAACCTACTTCTACCAGACAAAATACTACTCCTCCCAACAACACGATGATTCCTACTTCTACCGCCAAAACTACTACTCCTACCTCCACCAAGAGTGAAACTACTTCTACCACAGACAGAGTACACCTACCACCACCATGAGTGCTCCGACTTCTACCACAGACATTAATACTCCAAGCACCGCCACGAGGACTCCTACTTCTACAACAGACTGAACTACTTTTCTACCACCACGAGTGCTCCTACTTCTCCCAAAGTAACTACTCCTCGTACCACCAACAAGTACTCTCCTAATTCTACCAGAATAACTACGACTACCACCACCACGAGCGCTACTACTTCTGCCACAGACAGTGCAACTCCTACCACCACTACGTGCGCTCCTACTGCTAACACAGAACATGCTACTCCTACCACACCACGAGTGAAACTACTTCTAACACAGACCTACTACCACAGATCTACCTACCTAGATCCTACTTCTAACAACGACCCTACTAGTCCTACCAACACCACGAGTACTCGTACTTCTACCACAGACACAAGTACTCCTACCACCACCACGAGCGAAACTACTTCTAAAACAGACCTACTACCACAGATATACCTATCTAGATCCTACTTCTACCAAAGACCCTACTAGTCCTACCAACACCACCAGTGCTCCTACTTCTACCACAGACACAACTACTACCACCACCACGAGCTCCACTACTTTAACCACAGATACTTCTACTTCTACTACCACCATGAGTGCTCCTAATTCTACCACAAACACTACTACTCCTACGACCACCACCAGTGCTTCTACTTCTACCAAAAACACTACTACTTCTACCCCCAACACGAACGCAACTACTTCTACCACAGACATTACTATTGCTATCACCACGACGAGCCTTCCTAATTCTACCAGAGACCGTGCGAATACTACCAGGAAGACTAGTGCTCCTACTTCTACCACAGACACTACTACTCCTACCACCACCATGAGTGCTCCTTCTGCTACCACAGTACCTGCTACTCATACCTCCACCACGAGCACAACTACTTCTACCATAGACCGTGCAACTACTACCACCACTACTAGCCTTCCTACTTCTACCACAGACACTACTACTCCTACCACCACCACTAGCGCTCCTACTCCTACCACAGAACCTGCTACTCCTAACTCCACCACCATCACCACTACTTCTACCACAGAAACTACTACTCCTACCACAACCACCAGCGCCACTACAACTACCACGGACAATACTACTCTTAACAGCACGAAAAACGCTCCTACTTCTACCACAGACACTAATACTCCAAGCACCACCACGAGCGCTCCTACGTCTACCACAGATACTGCAACTCCTACCACCACCTCGAGTGCCCCTTCTTCTACCACAGAATCTGCTAATCCTACCACCACCATGATTGCAACTACTTCTACCACAGACCCTGCTACTCTTACCACCACCACAATCGCTCCTAATTCTATCACAGACACTACTATTCCTACCACCACCACGAGTGTTTCTACTTCTACCACAGACTCTACTACTCCTACCCTCACCATGAGCACAACTACTTCTACCACAGACACTACTACTGCTATCACCACCACGAGCCTTCCTACTTCTACCAGGGACCCTGCAACTACTACCAGCAGGACTAGTGCTCCTACTTCTACCACAGACACTACTACTGCTACCACCACCACAAGTGCAACTATTTCTACCACAGAAACTACTATTTCTACCACCACCACGAGCGCAACTACTCACACCACAGACACAACAATGTCTACCACCACCATGAGCGCTCCTACCTCTACCACAGACACTAATACTGCTACCACCACCATGAGCACTCCTACTTCTATCACACACCGTGCAACTCTTACCACCACCAAAAGCGCTCCTATTTCTTCCACAGGCCCTGCTATTCCTACCACAACCATGAAAGCTCCTACTTCTATTACAGAAACAGCTACTCCTAACCCCACCAGGACCGCTCCTTCTTCTACGACAGACAATACTACCCCTACCACCACCATGAGCGCTCCTACTCCTACCACAGACACTACTACTCCTACCACCATCACTAGCGCTCCTACTTCTACCACAGAACCTGCTACTTCTACCACCACCACGAGCGCAACTACTTCTACCACAGACACTACTGCACCGATCACCACCACGAGCCCTCCTACTTCTACGGCAGACCGTACAACTACTACCACAATCACTAGAGCTCCTACTTCTACCACAGATACTACTACTCCTACCACCACCACGAGTGCAACTACTTATACAACACACACAACTATTTCCACCACCACCACAGGCGCTCCTACTTCTACCACAGACACTACGACTCCTGCCACCATCATGAGCACTCCTACTTCTACCACAGACACTACTACTGCTACCACCCCCATGAGTGCTCCTACTTCTACCACAGACTGTGCTACTCATACCAACTCCACAAGCGCTCCTATTTCTTCCACAGGCCCTGTTAGACCTACCACCACCACGAGAGCTCCTACTACTATTACAGAAACTACTACTCCTACCCCCACTACGAGCGTTCCTTCTTCTACCACAGACAATACTACTCCTACCACCACCATGAGCACTCCTACTTCTACCACAGACACTACTAACCCTACCACCACCACGAGTGCAACTACTTCTACTACAGACCATACTACTGCTACCACCAAGACGAGTGCTCCTACTTCTACCACAGACATTACTACTCCCACCACAACCATGATTGCTCATACTTCTACAACAGACAGTACTACACCTACCACCACCACGAGCTCTCCTACTATTACCACAGAAACTACTACTCCTACCACCACCATGAGCGCTCCTACTTCTACCAAAGAAATTACTACTCCCACCACCACCAGGAGCTCTCCTACTTCTACCAGAGAAACTACTACTACCAAGACCACGAGCGCTTCTGCTTCTTCCACAGAGTGTGCATCTCCCACCACCACCAAGAGCACTCTTACTTCTAACACAGAACATGCTACTGCTACCACCATGAAGAGTGCAACTACTTCTACGACAGACACTACTACTCTTACCACTACAACGAATGCAACGACTTCTAACACAGACAATACTATTCCTGACAATATCACGAGCAATCCTACTTCTACCACAAAAAGTACTACTACTACCACGAGCACGAGTGCAACACCTTCTACTACAGACACTACTACTCCTACTACCACCACGAGCGCTCCTACTTCTACCACAGACCGTGCAACACCTACGACCTCCACTAGCCCTCCTACTTCTATCACAGACCATACTACTCCTACTTGCAGCACGAGCTCAAGTACTTCTACCACAGAAAATACTTCTCCTACCACCACCACGAGGGCTGCTACTTCTAAAACAGACACTACTACACCTACCAACACCACGAGCACCACTAGTTCGACGACAGACACTACTTCTCCTACCACCATGAGGAACACTCCTACATATACCACAGAATCAACTACTACTACCACCACCACGAGCACTCCAACTTCTACCACAGAAACTACTACACCTACTACCATCATGAGCGCAACTATTTCTACCACAGAGAATACTACACTTACCACCAAGACGAGTGCTCCTCCTTCTACCACAGACACTACTACTCCCACCAGTACCACAGGCGCCCCTACTTCTACTACAGACACTACTACACCTACCTCCACCAGGAACGTTCCTACCTCTACCACAGAAACTACTAATTCTACCATCACAACGAGTGCAACTACTTCTACCACAGACACTACTCCTCCTGCCAATATCACGAGCGCTCCTACTTCTCCCACAAAACCTCCTACTCCTCCCACCACCACGAGAGCACCTCCTTCTACCACAGGCTCTTCTACTCCTACCACCACCACGATTGATCCTACTTCTACCACAGAAACTACAACTCCTACCACCAAAACGAGCACTCCTTCTTTTATCGCATAAAATACTACCCCTACCACCACCACGAGTCCAACTATATCTACCAAAGACACTACTACTCCTAACACCACGATGAATTCTCCTACTTCTACCACAGACACTACTACTCCTGCCACGACCACGAGCGCTCATACTTTTATCAATCACATTACTACTCCCACCACCACTGTGAGCATCACTACGTCCTCCACAGACACTTCTAATCCTACCACCACCACGAGAGAACCTACTTCTACCAGACAAAATACTACTCCTCCCAACAACACGATGATTCCTACTTCTACCGCCAAAACTACTACTCCTACCTCCACCAAGAGTGAAACTACTTCTACCACAGACAGAGTACACCTACCACCACCATGAGTGCTCCGACTTCTACCACAGACATTAATACTCCAAGCACCGCCACGAGGACTCCTACTTCTACAACAGACTGAACTACTTTTCTACCACCACGAGTGCTCCTACTTCTCCCAAAGTAACTACTCCTCGTACCACCAACAAGTACTCTCCTAATTCTACCAGAATAACTACGACTACCACCACCACGAGCGCTACTACTTCTGCCACAGACAGTGCAACTCCTACCACCACTACGTGCGCTCCTACTGCTAACACAGAACATGCTACTCCTACCACACCACGAGTGAAACTACTTCTAACACAGACCTACTACCACAGATCTACCTACCTAGATCCTACTTCTAACAACGACCCTACTAGTCCTACCAACACCACGAGTACTCGTACTTCTACCACAGACACAAGTACTCCTACCACCACCACGAGCGAAACTACTTCTAAAACAGACCTACTACCACAGATATACCTATCTAGATCCTACTTCTACCAAAGACCCTACTAGTCCTACCAACACCACCAGTGCTCCTACTTCTACCACAGACACAACTACTACCACCACCACGAGCTCCACTACTTTAACCACAGATACTTCTACTTCTACTACCACCATGAGTGCTCCTAATTCTACCACAAACACTACTACTCCTACGACCACCACCAGTGCTTCTACTTCTACCAAAAACACTACTACTTCTACCCCCAACACGAACGCAACTACTTCTACCACAGACATTACTATTGCTATCACCACGACGAGCCTTCCTAATTCTACCAGAGACCGTGCGAATACTACCAGGAAGACTAGTGCTCCTACTTCTACCACAGACACTACTACTCCTACCACCACCATGAGTGCTCCTTCTGCTACCACAGTACCTGCTACTCATACCTCCACCACGAGCACAACTACTTCTACCATAGACCGTGCAACTACTACCACCACTACTAGCGTCCCTACTTCTACCACAGACACTACTACTCCTACCACCACCACTAGCGCTCCTACTCCTACCACAGAACCTGCTACTCCTAACTCCACCACCATCACCACTACTTCTACCACAGAAACTACTACTCCTACCACAACCACCAGCGCCACTACAACTACCACGGACAATACTACTCTTAACAGCACGAAAAACGCTCCTACTTCTACCACAGACACTAATACTCCAAGCACCACCACGAGCGCTCCTACGTCTACCACAGATACTGCAACTCCTACCACCACCTCGAGTGCCCCTTCTTCTACCACAGAATCTGCTAATCCTACCACCACCATGATTGCAACTACTTCTACCACAGACCCTGCTACTCTTACCACCACCACAATCGCTCCTAATTCTATCACAGACACTACTATTCCTACCACCACCACGAGTGTTTCTACTTCTACCACAGACTCTACTACTCCTACCCTCACCATGAGCACAACTACTTCTACCACAGACACTACTACTGCTATCACCACCACGAGCCTTCCTACTTCTACCAGGGACCCTGCAACTACTACCAGCAGGACTAGCGCTCCTACTTCTACCACAGACACTACTACTGCTACCACCACCACAAGTGCAACTATTTCTACCACAGAAACTACTATTTCTACCACCACCACGAGCGCAACTACTCACACCACAGACACAACAATGTCTACCACCACCACGAGCGCTCCTACCTCTACCACAGACACTAATACTGCTACCACCACCATGAGCACTCCTACTTCTATCACACACCGTGCAACTCTTACCACCACCAAAAGCGCTCCTATTTCTTCCACAGGCCCTGCTATTCCTACCACAACCATGAAAGCTCCTACTTCTATTACAGAAACAGCTACTCCTAACCCCACCAGGACCGCTCCTTCTTCTACGACAGACAATACTACCCCTACCACCACCATGAGCGCTCCTACTCCTACCACAGACACTACTACTCCTACCACCATCACTAGCGCTCCTACTTCTACCACAGAACCTGCTACTTCTACCACCACCACGAGCGCAACTACTTCTACCACAGACACTACTGCACCGATCACCACCACGAGCCCTCCTACTTCTACGGCAGACCGTACAACTACTACCACAATCACTAGAGCTCCTACTTCTACCACAGATACTACTACTCCTACCACCACCACGAGTGCAACTACTTATACAACACACACAACTATTTCCACCACCACCACAGGCGCTCCTACTTCTACCACAGACACTACGACTCCTGCCACCATCATGAGCACTCCTACTTCTACCACAGACACTACTACTGCTACCACCCCCATGAGTGCTCCTACTTCTACCACAGACTGTGCTACTCATACCAACTCCACAAGCGCTCCTATTTCTTCCACAGGCCCTGTTAGACCTACCACCACCACGAGAGCTCCTACTACTATTACAGAAACTACTACTCCTACCCCCACTACGAGCGTTCCTTCTTGTACCACAGACAATACTACTCCTACCACCACCATGAGCACTCCTACTTCTACCACAGACACTACTAACCCTACCACCACCACGAGTGCAACTACTTCTACTACAGACCATACTACTGCTACCACCAAGACGAGTGCTCCTACTTCTACCACAGACATTACTACTCCCACCACAACCATGATTGCTCATACTTCTACAACAGACAGTACTACACCTACCACCACCACGAGCTCTCCTACTATTACCACAGAAACTACTACTCCTACCACCACCATGAGCGCTCCTACTTCTACCAAAGAAATTACTACTCCCACCACCACCAGGAGCTCTCCTACTTCTACCAGAGAAACTACTACTACCAAGACCACGAGCGCTTCTGCTTCTTCCACAGAGTGTGCATCTCCCACCACCACCAAGAGCACTCTTACTTCTAACACAGAACATGCTACTGCTACCACCATGAAGAGTGCAACTACTTCTACGACAGACACTACTACTCTTACCACTACAACGAATGCAACGACTTCTAACACAGACAATACTATTCCTGACAATATCACGAGCAATCCTACTTCTACCACAAAAAGTACTACTACTACCACGAGCACGAGTGCAACACCTTCTACTACAGACACTACTACTCCTACTACCACCACGAGCGCTCCTACTTCTACCACAGACCGTGCAACACCTACGACCTCCACTAGCCCTCCTACTTCTATCACAGACCATACTACTCCTACTTGCAGCACGAGCTCAAGTACTTCTACCACAGAAAATACTTCTCCTACCACCACCACGAGGGCTGCTACTTCTAAAACAGACACTACTACACCTACCAACACCACGAGCACCACTAGTTCGACGACAGACACTACTTCTCCTACCACCATGAGGAACACTCCTACATATACCACAGAATCAACTACTACTACCACCACCACGAGCACTCCAACTTCTACCACAGAAACTACTACACCTACTACCATCATGAGCGCAACTATTTCTACCACAGAGAATACTACACTTACCACCAAGACGAGTGCTCCTCCTTCTACCACAGACACTACTACTCCCACCAGTACCACAGGCGCCCCTACTTCTACTACAGACACTACTACACCTACCTCCACCAGGAACGTTCCTACCTCTACCACAGAAACTACTAATTCTACCATCACAACGAGTGCAACTACTTCTACCACAGACACTACTCCTCCTGCCAATATCACGAGCGCTCCTACTTCTCCCACAAAACCTCCTACTCCTCCCACCACCACGAGAGCACCTCCTTCTACCACAGGCTCTTCTACTCCTACCACCACCACGATTGATCCTACTTCTACCACAGAAACTACAACTCCTACCACCAAAACGAGCACTCCTTCTTTTATCGCATAAAATACTACCCCTACCACCACCACGAGTCCAACTATATCTACCAAAGACACTACTACTCCTAACACCACGATGAATTCTCCTACTTCTACCACAGACACTACTACTCCTGCCACGACCACGAGCGCTCATACTTTTATCAATCACATTACTACTCCCACCACCACTGTGAGCATCACTACGTCCTCCACAGACACTTCTAATCCTACCACCACCACGAGAGAACCTACTTCTACCAGACAAAATACTACTCCTCCCAACAACACGATGATTCCTACTTCTACCGCCAAAACTACTACTCCTACCTCCACCAAGAGTGAAACTACTTCTACCACAGACAGAGTACACCTACCACCACCATGAGTGCTCCGACTTCTACCACAGACATTAATACTCCAAGCACCGCCACGAGGACTCCTACTTCTACAACAGACTGAACTACTTTTCTACCACCACGAGTGCTCCTACTTCTCCCAAAGTAACTACTCCTCGTACCACCAACAAGTACTCTCCTAATTCTACCAGAATAACTACGACTACCACCACCACGAGCGCTACTACTTCTGCCACAGACAGTGCAACTCCTACCACCACTACGTGCGCTCCTACTGCTAACACAGAACATGCTACTCCTACCACACCACGAGTGAAACTACTTCTAACACAGACCTACTACCACAGATCTACCTACCTAGATCCTACTTCTAACAACGACCCTACTAGTCCTACCAACACCACGAGTACTCGTACTTCTACCACAGACACAAGTACTCCTACCACCACCACGAGCGAAACTACTTCTAAAACAGACCTACTACCACAGATATACCTATCTAGATCCTACTTCTACCAAAGACCCTACTAGTCCTACCAACACCACCAGTGCTCCTACTTCTACCACAGACACAACTACTACCACCACCACGAGCTCCACTACTTTAACCACAGATACTTCTACTTCTACTACCACCATGAGTGCTCCTAATTCTACCACAAACACTACTACTCCTACGACCACCACCAGTGCTTCTACTTCTACCAAAAACACTACTACTTCTACCCCCAACACGAACGCAACTACTTCTACCACAGACATTACTATTGCTATCACCACGACGAGCCTTCCTAATTCTACCAGAGACCGTGCGAATACTACCAGGAAGACTAGTGCTCCTACTTCTACCACAGACACTACTACTCCTACCACCACCATGAGTGCTCCTTCTGCTACCACAGTACCTGCTACTCATACCTCCACCACGAGCACAACTACTTCTACCATAGACCGTGCAACTACTACCACCACTACTAGCCTTCCTACTTCTACCACAGACACTACTACTCCTACCACCACCACTAGCGCTCCTACTCCTACCACAGAACCTGCTACTCCTAACTCCACCACCATCACCACTACTTCTACCACAGAAACTACTACTCCTACCACAACCACCAGCGCCACTACAACTACCACGGACAATACTACTCTTAACAGCACGAAAAACGCTCCTACTTCTACCACAGACACTAATACTCCAAGCACCACCACGAGCGCTCCTACGTCTACCACAGATACTGCAACTCCTACCACCACCTCGAGTGCCCCTTCTTCTACCACAGAATCTGCTAATCCTACCACCACCATGATTGCAACTACTTCTACCACAGACCCTGCTACTCTTACCACCACCACAATCGCTCCTAATTCTATCACAGACACTACTATTCCTACCACCACCACGAGTGTTTCTACTTCTACCACAGACTCTACTACTCCTACCCTCACCATGAGCACAACTACTTCTACCACAGACACTACTACTGCTATCACCACCACGAGCCTTCCTACTTCTACCAGGGACCCTGCAACTACTACCAGCAGGACTAGCGCTCCTACTTCTACCACAGACACTACTACTGCTACCACCACCACAAGTGCAACTATTTCTACCACAGAAACTACTATTTCTACCACCACCACGAGCGCAACTACTCACACCACAGACACAACAATGTCTACCACCACCACGAGCGCTCCTACCTCTACCACAGACACTAATACTGCTACCACCACCATGAGCACTCCTACTTCTATCACACACCGTGCAACTCTTACCACCACCAAAAGCGCTCCTATTTCTTCCACAGGCCCTGCTATTCCTACCACAACCATGAAAGCTCCTACTTCTATTACAGAAACAGCTACTCCTAACCCCACCAGGACCGCTCCTTCTTCTACGACAGACAATACTACCCCTACCACCACCATGAGCGCTCCTACTCCTACCACAGACACTACTACTCCTACCACCATCACTAGCGCTCCTACTTCTACCACAGAACCTGCTACTTCTACCACCACCACGAGCGCAACTACTTCTACCACAGACACTACTGCACCGATCACCACCACGAGCCCTCCTACTTCTACGGCAGACCGTACAACTACTACCACAATCACTAGAGCTCCTACTTCTACCACAGATACTACTACTCCTACCACCACCACGAGTGCAACTACTTATACAACACACACAACTATTTCCACCACCACCACAGGCGCTCCTACTTCTACCACAGACACTACGACTCCTGCCACCATCATGAGCACTCCTACTTCTACCACAGACACTACTACTGCTACCACCCCCATGAGTGCTCCTACTTCTACCACAGACTGTGCTACTCATACCAACTCCACAAGCGCTCCTATTTCTTCCACAGGCCCTGTTAGACCTACCACCACCACGAGAGCTCCTACTACTATTACAGAAACTACTACTCCTACCCCCACTACGAGCGTTCCTTCTTCTACCACAGACAATACTACTCCTACCACCACCATGAGCACTCCTACTTCTACCACAGACACTACTAACCCTACCACCACCACGAGTGCAACTACTTCTACTACAGACCATACTACTGCTACCACCAAGACGAGTGCTCCTACTTCTACCACAGACATTACTACTCCCACCACAACCATGATTGCTCATACTTCTACAACAGACAGTACTACACCTACCACCACCACGAGCTCTCCTACTATTACCACAGAAACTACTACTCCTACCACCACCATGAGCGCTCCTACTTCTACCAAAGAAATTACTACTCCCACCACCACCAGGAGCTCTCCTACTTCTACCAGAGAAACTACTACTACCAAGACCACGAGCGCTTCTGCTTCTTCCACAGAGTGTGCATCTCCCACCACCACCAAGAGCACTCTTACTTCTAACACAGAACATGCTACTGCTACCACCATGAAGAGTGCAACTACTTCTACGACAGACACTACTACTCTTACCACTACAACGAATGCAACGACTTCTAACACAGACAATACTATTCCTGACAATATCACGAGCAATCCTACTTCTACCACAAAAAGTACTACTACTACCACGAGCACGAGTGCAACACCTTCTACTACAGACACTACTACTCCTACTACCACCACGAGCGCTCCTACTTCTACCACAGACCGTGCAACACCTACGACCTCCACTAGCCCTCCTACTTCTATCACAGACCATACTACTCCTACTTGCAGCACGAGCTCAAGTACTTCTACCACAGAAAATACTTCTCCTACCACCACCACGAGGGCTGCTACTTCTAAAACAGACACTACTACACCTACCAACACCACGAGCACCACTAGTTCGACGACAGACACTACTTCTCCTACCACCATGAGGAACACTCCTACATATACCACAGAATCAACTACTACTACCACCACCACGAGCACTCCAACTTCTACCACAGAAACTACTACACCTACTACCATCATGAGCGCAACTATTTCTACCACAGAGAATACTACACTTACCACCAAGACGAGTGCTCCTCCTTCTACCACAGACACTACTACTCCCACCAGTACCACAGGCGCCCCTACTTCTACTACAGACACTACTACACCTACCTCCACCAGGAACGTTCCTACCTCTACCACAGAAACTACTAATTCTACCATCACAACGAGTGCAACTACTTCTACCACAGACACTACTCCTCCTGCCAATATCACGAGCGCTCCTACTTCTCCCACAAAACCTCCTACTCCTCCCACCACCACGAGAGCACCTCCTTCTACCACAGGCTCTTCTACTCCTACCACCACCACGATTGATCCTACTTCTACCACAGAAACTACAACTCCTACCACCAAAACGAGCACTCCTTCTTTTATCGCATAAAATACTACCCCTACCACCACCACGAGTCCAACTATATCTACCAAAGACACTACTACTCCTAACACCACGATGAATTCTCCTACTTCTACCACAGACACTACTACTCCTGCCACGACCACGAGCGCTCATACTTTTATCAATCACATTACTACTCCCACCACCACTGTGAGCATCACTACGTCCTCCACAGACACTTCTAATCCTACCACCACCACGAGAGAACCTACTTCTACCAGACAAAATACTACTCCTCCCAACAACACGATGATTCCTACTTCTACCGCCAAAACTACTACTCCTACCTCCACCAAGAGTGAAACTACTTCTACCACAGACAGAGTACACCTACCACCACCATGAGTGCTCCGACTTCTACCACAGACATTAATACTCCAAGCACCGCCACGAGGACTCCTACTTCTACAACAGACTGAACTACTTTTCTACCACCACGAGTGCTCCTACTTCTCCCAAAGTAACTACTCCTCGTACCACCAACAAGTACTCTCCTAATTCTACCAGAATAACTACGACTACCACCACCACGAGCGCTACTACTTCTGCCACAGACAGTGCAACTCCTACCACCACTACGTGCGCTCCTACTGCTAACACAGAACATGCTACTCCTACCACACCACGAGTGAAACTACTTCTAACACAGACCTACTACCACAGATCTACCTACCTAGATCCTACTTCTAACAACGACCCTACTAGTCCTACCAACACCACGAGTACTCGTACTTCTACCACAGACACAAGTACTCCTACCACCACCACGAGCGAAACTACTTCTAAAACAGACCTACTACCACAGATATACCTATCTAGATCCTACTTCTACCAAAGACCCTACTAGTCCTACCAACACCACCAGTGCTCCTACTTCTACCACAGACACAACTACTACCACCACCACGAGCTCCACTACTTTAACCACAGATACTTCTACTTCTACTACCACCATGAGTGCTCCTAATTCTACCACAAACACTACTACTCCTACGACCACCACCAGTGCTTCTACTTCTACCAAAAACACTACTACTTCTACCCCCAACACGAACGCAACTACTTCTACCACAGACATTACTATTGCTATCACCACGACGAGCCTTCCTAATTCTACCAGAGACCGTGCGAATACTACCAGGAAGACTAGTGCTCCTACTTCTACCACAGACACTACTACTCCTACCACCACCATGAGTGCTCCTTCTGCTACCACAGTACCTGCTACTCATACCTCCACCACGAGCACAACTACTTCTACCATAGACCGTGCAACTACTACCACCACTACTAGCGTTCCTACTTCTACCACAGACACTACTACTCCTACCACCACCACTAGCGCTCCTACTCCTACCACAGAACCTGCTACTCCTAACTCCACCACCATCACCACTACTTCTACCACAGAAACTACTACTCCTACCACAACCACCAGCGCCACTACAACTACCACGGACAATACTACTCTTAACAGCACGAAAAACGCTCCTACTTCTACCACAGACACTAATACTCCAAGCACCACCACGAGCGCTCCTACGTCTACCACAGATACTGCAACTCCTACCACCACCTCGAGTGCCCCTTCTTCTACCACAGAATCTGCTAATCCTACCACCACCATGATTGCAACTACTTCTACCACAGACCCTGCTACTCTTACCACCACCACAATCGCTCCTAATTCTATCACAGACACTACTATTCCTACCACCACCACGAGTGTTTCTACTTCTACCACAGACTCTACTACTCCTACCCTCACCATGAGCACAACTACTTCTACCACAGACACTACTACTGCTATCACCACCACGAGCCTTCCTACTTCTACCAGGGACCCTGCAACTACTACCAGCAGGACTAGCGCTCCTACTTCTACCACAGACACTACTACTGCTACCACCACCACAAGTGCAACTATTTCTACCACAGAAACTACTATTTCTACCACCACCACGAGCGCAACTACTCACACCACAGACACAACAATGTCTACCACCACCACGAGCGCTCCTACCTCTACCACAGACACTAATACTGCTACCACCACCATGAGCACTCCTACTTCTATCACACACCGTGCAACTCTTACCACCACCAAAAGCGCTCCTATTTCTTCCACAGGCCCTGCTATTCCTACCACAACCATGAAAGCTCCTACTTCTATTACAGAAACAGCTACTCCTAACCCCACCAGGACCGCTCCTTCTTCTACGACAGACAATACTACCCCTACCACCACCATGAGCGCTCCTACTCCTACCACAGACACTACTACTCCTACCACCATCACTAGCGCTCCTACTTCTACCACAGAACCTGCTACTTCTACCACCACCACGAGCGCAACTACTTCTACCACAGACACTACTGCACCGATCACCACCACGAGCCCTCCTACTTCTACGGCAGACCGTACAACTACTACCACAATCACTAGAGCTCCTACTTCTACCACAGATACTACTACTCCTACCACCACCACGAGTGCAACTACTTATACAACACACACAACTATTTCCACCACCACCACAGGCGCTCCTACTTCTACCACAGACACTACGACTCCTGCCACCATCATGAGCACTCCTACTTCTACCACAGACACTACTACTGCTACCACCCCCATGAGTGCTCCTACTTCTACCACAGACTGTGCTACTCATACCAACTCCACAAGCGCTCCTATTTCTTCCACAGGCCCTGTTAGACCTACCACCACCACGAGAGCTCCTACTACTATTACAGAAACTACTACTCCTACCCCCACTACGAGCGTTCCTTCTTCTACCACAGACAATACTACTCCTACCACCACCATGAGCACTCCTACTTCTACCACAGACACTACTAACCCTACCACCACCACGAGTGCAACTACTTCTACTACAGACCATACTACTGCTACCACCAAGACGAGTGCTCCTACTTCTACCACAGACATTACTACTCCCACCACAACCATGATTGCTCATACTTCTACAACAGACAGTACTACACCTACCACCACCACGAGCTCTCCTACTATTACCACAGAAACTACTACTCCTACCACCACCATGAGCGCTCCTACTTCTACCAAAGAAATTACTACTCCCACCACCACCAGGAGCTCTCCTACTTCTACCAGAGAAACTACTACTACCAAGACCACGAGCGCTTCTGCTTCTTCCACAGAGTGTGCATCTCCCACCACCACCAAGAGCACTCTTACTTCTAACACAGAACATGCTACTGCTACCACCATGAAGAGTGCAACTACTTCTACGACAGACACTACTACTCTTACCACTACAACGAATGCAACGACTTCTAACACAGACAATACTATTCCTGACAATATCACGAGCAATCCTACTTCTACCACAAAAAGTACTACTACTACCACGAGCACGAGTGCAACACCTTCTACTACAGACACTACTACTCCTACTACCACCACGAGCGCTCCTACTTCTACCACAGACCGTGCAACACCTACGACCTCCACTAGCCCTCCTACTTCTATCACAGACCATACTACTCCTACTTGCAGCACGAGCTCAAGTACTTCTACCACAGAAAATACTTCTCCTACCACCACCACGAGGGCTGCTACTTCTAAAACAGACACTACTACACCTACCAACACCACGAGCACCACTAGTTCGACGACAGACACTACTTCTCCTACCACCATGAGGAACACTCCTACATATACCACAGAATCAACTACTACTACCACCACCACGAGCACTCCAACTTCTACCACAGAAACTACTACACCTACTACCATCATGAGCGCAACTATTTCTACCACAGAGAATACTACACTTACCACCAAGACGAGTGCTCCTCCTTCTACCACAGACACTACTACTCCCACCAGTACCACAGGCGCCCCTACTTCTACTACAGACACTACTACACCTACCTCCACCAGGAACGTTCCTACCTCTACCACAGAAACTACTAATTCTACCATCACAACGAGTGCAACTACTTCTACCACAGACACTACTCCTCCTGCCAATATCACGAGCGCTCCTACTTCTCCCACAAAACCTCCTACTCCTCCCACCACCACGAGAGCACCTCCTTCTACCACAGGCTCTTCTACTCCTACCACCACCACGATTGATCCTACTTCTACCACAGAAACTACAACTCCTACCACCAAAACGAGCACTCCTTCTTTTATCGCATAAAATACTACCCCTACCACCACCACGAGTCCAACTATATCTACCAAAGACACTACTACTCCTAACACCACGATGAATTCTCCTACTTCTACCACAGACACTACTACTCCTGCCACGACCACGAGCGCTCATACTTTTATCAATCACATTACTACTCCCACCACCACTGTGAGCATCACTACGTCCTCCACAGACACTTCTAATCCTACCACCACCACGAGAGAACCTACTTCTACCAGACAAAATACTACTCCTCCCAACAACACGATGATTCCTACTTCTACCGCCAAAACTACTACTCCTACCTCCACCAAGAGTGAAACTACTTCTACCACAGACAGAGTACACCTACCACCACCATGAGTGCTCCGACTTCTACCACAGACATTAATACTCCAAGCACCGCCACGAGGACTCCTACTTCTACAACAGACTGAACTACTTTTCTACCACCACGAGTGCTCCTACTTCTCCCAAAGTAACTACTCCTCGTACCACCAACAAGTACTCTCCTAATTCTACCAGAATAACTACGACTACCACCACCACGAGCGCTACTACTTCTGCCACAGACAGTGCAACTCCTACCACCACTACGTGCGCTCCTACTGCTAACACAGAACATGCTACTCCTACCACACCACGAGTGAAACTACTTCTAACACAGACCTACTACCACAGATCTACCTACCTAGATCCTACTTCTAACAACGACCCTACTAGTCCTACCAACACCACGAGTACTCGTACTTCTACCACAGACACAAGTACTCCTACCACCACCACGAGCGAAACTACTTCTAAAACAGACCTACTACCACAGATATACCTATCTAGATCCTACTTCTACCAAAGACCCTACTAGTCCTACCAACACCACCAGTGCTCCTACTTCTACCACAGACACAACTACTACCACCACCACGAGCTCCACTACTTTAACCACAGATACTTCTACTTCTACTACCACCATGAGTGCTCCTAATTCTACCACAAACACTACTACTCCTACGACCACCACCAGTGCTTCTACTTCTACCAAAAACACTACTACTTCTACCCCCAACACGAACGCAACTACTTCTACCACAGACATTACTATTGCTATCACCACGACGAGCCTTCCTAATTCTACCAGAGACCGTGCGAATACTACCAGGAAGACTAGTGCTCCTACTTCTACCACAGACACTACTACTCCTACCACCACCATGAGTGCTCCTTCTGCTACCACAGTACCTGCTACTCATACCTCCACCACGAGCACAACTACTTCTACCATAGACCGTGCAACTACTACCACCACTACTAGCGTCCCTACTTCTACCACAGACACTACTACTCCTACCACCACCACTAGCGCTCCTACTCCTACCACAGAACCTGCTACTCCTAACTCCACCACCATCACCACTACTTCTACCACAGAAACTACTACTCCTACCACAACCACCAGCGCCACTACAACTACCACGGACAATACTACTCTTAACAGCACGAAAAACGCTCCTACTTCTACCACAGACACTAATACTCCAAGCACCACCACGAGCGCTCCTACGTCTACCACAGATACTGCAACTCCTACCACCACCTCGAGTGCCCCTTCTTCTACCACAGAATCTGCTAATCCTACCACCACCATGATTGCAACTACTTCTACCACAGACCCTGCTACTCTTACCACCACCACAATCGCTCCTAATTCTATCACAGACACTACTATTCCTACCACCACCACGAGTGTTTCTACTTCTACCACAGACTCTACTACTCCTACCCTCACCATGAGCACAACTACTTCTACCACAGACACTACTACTGCTATCACCACCACGAGCCTTCCTACTTCTACCAGGGACCCTGCAACTACTACCAGCAGGACTAGCGCTCCTACTTCTACCACAGACACTACTACTGCTACCACCACCACAAGTGCAACTATTTCTACCACAGAAACTACTATTTCTACCACCACCACGAGCGCAACTACTCACACCACAGACACAACAATGTCTACCACCACCACGAGCGCTCCTACCTCTACCACAGACACTAATACTGCTACCACCACCATGAGCACTCCTACTTCTATCACACACCGTGCAACTCTTACCACCACCAAAAGCGCTCCTATTTCTTCCACAGGCCCTGCTATTCCTACCACAACCATGAAAGCTCCTACTTCTATTACAGAAACAGCTACTCCTAACCCCACCAGGACCGCTCCTTCTTCTACGACAGACAATACTACCCCTACCACCACCATGAGCGCTCCTACTCCTACCACAGACACTACTACTCCTACCACCATCACTAGCGCTCCTACTTCTACCACAGAACCTGCTACTTCTACCACCACCACGAGCGCAACTACTTCTACCACAGACACTACTGCACCGATCACCACCACGAGCCCTCCTACTTCTACGGCAGACCGTACAACTACTACCACAATCACTAGAGCTCCTACTTCTACCACAGATACTACTACTCCTACCACCACCACGAGTGCAACTACTTATACAACACACACAACTATTTCCACCACCACCACAGGCGCTCCTACTTCTACCACAGACACTACGACTCCTGCCACCATCATGAGCACTCCTACTTCTACCACAGACACTACTACTGCTACCACCCCCATGAGTGCTCCTACTTCTACCACAGACTGTGCTACTCATACCAACTCCACAAGCGCTCCTATTTCTTCCACAGGCCCTGTTAGACCTACCACCACCACGAGAGCTCCTACTACTATTACAGAAACTACTACTCCTACCCCCACTACGAGCGTTCCTTCTTCTACCACAGACAATACTACTCCTACCACCACCATGAGCACTCCTACTTCTACCACAGACACTACTAACCCTACCACCACCACGAGTGCAACTACTTCTACTACAGACCATACTACTGCTACCACCAAGACGAGTGCTCCTACTTCTACCACAGACATTACTACTCCCACCACAACCATGATTGCTCATACTTCTACAACAGACAGTACTACACCTACCACCACCACGAGCTCTCCTACTATTACCACAGAAACTACTACTCCTACCACCACCATGAGCGCTCCTACTTCTACCAAAGAAATTACTACTCCCACCACCACCAGGAGCTCTCCTACTTCTACCAGAGAAACTACTACTACCAAGACCACGAGCGCTTCTGCTTCTTCCACAGAGTGTGCATCTCCCACCACCACCAAGAGCACTCTTACTTCTAACACAGAACATGCTACTGCTACCACCATGAAGAGTGCAACTACTTCTACGACAGACACTACTACTCTTACCACTACAACGAATGCAACGACTTCTAACACAGACAATACTATTCCTGACAATATCACGAGCAATCCTACTTCTACCACAAAAAGTACTACTACTACCACGAGCACGAGTGCAACACCTTCTACTACAGACACTACTACTCCTACTACCACCACGAGCGCTCCTACTTCTACCACAGACCGTGCAACACCTACGACCTCCACTAGCCCTCCTACTTCTATCACAGACCATACTACTCCTACTTGCAGCACGAGCTCAAGTACTTCTACCACAGAAAATACTTCTCCTACCACCACCACGAGGGCTGCTACTTCTAAAACAGACACTACTACACCTACCAACACCACGAGCACCACTAGTTCGACGACAGACACTACTTCTCCTACCACCATGAGGAACACTCCTACATATACCACAGAATCAACTACTACTACCACCACCACGAGCACTCCAACTTCTACCACAGAAACTACTACACCTACTACCATCATGAGCGCAACTATTTCTACCACAGAGAATACTACACTTACCACCAAGACGAGTGCTCCTCCTTCTACCACAGACACTACTACTCCCACCAGTACCACAGGCGCCCCTACTTCTACTACAGACACTACTACACCTACCTCCACCAGGAACGTTCCTACCTCTACCACAGAAACTACTAATTCTACCATCACAACGAGTGCAACTACTTCTACCACAGACACTACTCCTCCTGCCAATATCACGAGCGCTCCTACTTCTCCCACAAAACCTCCTACTCCTCCCACCACCACGAGAGCACCTCCTTCTACCACAGGCTCTTCTACTCCTACCACCACCACGATTGATCCTACTTCTACCACAGAAACTACAACTCCTACCACCAAAACGAGCACTCCTTCTTTTATCGCATAAAATACTACCCCTACCACCACCACGAGTCCAACTATATCTACCAAAGACACTACTACTCCTAACACCACGATGAATTCTCCTACTTCTACCACAGACACTACTACTCCTGCCACGACCACGAGCGCTCATACTTTTATCAATCACATTACTACTCCCACCACCACTGTGAGCATCACTACGTCCTCCACAGACACTTCTAATCCTACCACCACCACGAGAGAACCTACTTCTACCAGACAAAATACTACTCCTCCCAACAACACGATGATTCCTACTTCTACCGCCAAAACTACTACTCCTACCTCCACCAAGAGTGAAACTACTTCTACCACAGACAGAGTACACCTACCACCACCATGAGTGCTCCGACTTCTACCACAGACATTAATACTCCAAGCACCGCCACGAGGACTCCTACTTCTACAACAGACTGAACTACTTTTCTACCACCACGAGTGCTCCTACTTCTCCCAAAGTAACTACTCCTCGTACCACCAACAAGTACTCTCCTAATTCTACCAGAATAACTACGACTACCACCACCACGAGCGCTACTACTTCTGCCACAGACAGTGCAACTCCTACCACCACTACGTGCGCTCCTACTGCTAACACAGAACATGCTACTCCTACCACACCACGAGTGAAACTACTTCTAACACAGACCTACTACCACAGATCTACCTACCTAGATCCTACTTCTAACAACGACCCTACTAGTCCTACCAACACCACGAGTACTCGTACTTCTACCACAGACACAAGTACTCCTACCACCACCACGAGCGAAACTACTTCTAAAACAGACCTACTACCACAGATATACCTATCTAGATCCTACTTCTACCAAAGACCCTACTAGTCCTACCAACACCACCAGTGCTCCTACTTCTACCACAGACACAACTACTACCACCACCACGAGCTCCACTACTTTAACCACAGATACTTCTACTTCTACTACCACCATGAGTGCTCCTAATTCTACCACAAACACTACTACTCCTACGACCACCACCAGTGCTTCTACTTCTACCAAAAACACTACTACTTCTACCCCCAACACGAACGCAACTACTTCTACCACAGACATTACTATTGCTATCACCACGACGAGCCTTCCTAATTCTACCAGAGACCGTGCGAATACTACCAGGAAGACTAGTGCTCCTACTTCTACCACAGACACTACTACTCCTACCACCACCATGAGTGCTCCTTCTGCTACCACAGTACCTGCTACTCATACCTCCACCACGAGCACAACTACTTCTACCATAGACCGTGCAACTACTACCACCACTACTAGCCTTCCTACTTCTACCACAGACACTACTACTCCTACCACCACCACTAGCGCTCCTACTCCTACCACAGAACCTGCTACTCCTAACTCCACCACCATCACCACTACTTCTACCACAGAAACTACTACTCCTACCACAACCACCAGCGCCACTACAACTACCACGGACAATACTACTCTTAACAGCACGAAAAACGCTCCTACTTCTACCACAGACACTAATACTCCAAGCACCACCACGAGCGCTCCTACGTCTACCACAGATACTGCAACTCCTACCACCACCTCGAGTGCCCCTTCTTCTACCACAGAATCTGCTAATCCTACCACCACCATGATTGCAACTACTTCTACCACAGACCCTGCTACTCTTACCACCACCACAATCGCTCCTAATTCTATCACAGACACTACTATTCCTACCACCACCACGAGTGTTTCTACTTCTACCACAGACTCTACTACTCCTACCCTCACCATGAGCACAACTACTTCTACCACAGACACTACTACTGCTATCACCACCACGAGCCTTCCTACTTCTACCAGGGACCCTGCAACTACTACCAGCAGGACTAGCGCTCCTACTTCTACCACAGACACTACTACTGCTACCACCACCACAAGTGCAACTATTTCTACCACAGAAACTACTATTTCTACCACCACCACGAGCGCAACTACTCACACCACAGACACAACAATGTCTACCACCACCACGAGCGCTCCTACCTCTACCACAGACACTAATACTGCTACCACCACCATGAGCACTCCTACTTCTATCACACACCGTGCAACTCTTACCACCACCAAAAGCGCTCCTATTTCTTCCACAGGCCCTGCTATTCCTACCACAACCATGAAAGCTCCTACTTCTATTACAGAAACAGCTACTCCTAACCCCACCAGGACCGCTCCTTCTTCTACGACAGACAATACTACCCCTACCACCACCATGAGCGCTCCTACTCCTACCACAGACACTACTACTCCTACCACCATCACTAGCGCTCCTACTTCTACCACAGAACCTGCTACTTCTACCACCACCACGAGCGCAACTACTTCTACCACAGACACTACTGCACCGATCACCACCACGAGCCCTCCTACTTCTACGGCAGACCGTACAACTACTACCACAATCACTAGAGCTCCTACTTCTACCACAGATACTACTACTCCTACCACCACCACGAGTGCAACTACTTATACAACACACACAACTATTTCCACCACCACCACAGGCGCTCCTACTTCTACCACAGACACTACGACTCCTGCCACCATCATGAGCACTCCTACTTCTACCACAGACACTACTAC
Organism: Balaenoptera ricei; assembly: GCF_028023285.1. Taxonomy (NCBI): domain Eukaryota; kingdom Metazoa; phylum Chordata; class Mammalia; order Artiodactyla; family Balaenopteridae; genus Balaenoptera; species Balaenoptera ricei. The sequence goes on from NW_026777559.1 coordinate 25,624, forward strand.
TGCTACCACCCCCATGAGTGCTCCTACTTCTACCACAGACTGTGCTACTCATACCAACTCCACAAGCGCTCCTATTTCTTCCACAGGCCCTGTTAGACCTACCACCACCACGAGAGCTCCTACTACTATTACAGAAACTACTACTCCTACCCCCACTACGAGCGTTCCTTCTTCTACCACAGACAATACTACTCCTACCACCACCATGAGCACTCCTACTTCTACCACAGACACTACTAACCCTACCACCACCACGAGTGCAACTACTTCTACTACAGACCATACTACTGCTACCACCAAGACGAGTGCTCCTACTTCTACCACAGACATTACTACTCCCACCACAACCATGATTGCTCATACTTCTACAACAGACAGTACTACACCTACCACCACCACGAGCTCTCCTACTATTACCACAGAAACTACTACTCCTACCACCACCATGAGCGCTCCTACTTCTACCAAAGAAATTACTACTCCCACCACCACCAGGAGCTCTCCTACTTCTACCAGAGAAACTACTACTACCAAGACCACGAGCGCTTCTGCTTCTTCCACAGAGTGTGCATCTCCCACCACCACCAAGAGCACTCTTACTTCTAACACAGAACATGCTACTGCTACCACCATGAAGAGTGCAACTACTTCTACGACAGACACTACTACTCTTACCACTACAACGAATGCAACGACTTCTAACACAGACAATACTATTCCTGACAATATCACGAGCAATCCTACTTCTACCACAAAAAGTACTACTACTACCACGAGCACGAGTGCAACACCTTCTACTACAGACACTACTACTCCTACTACCACCACGAGCGCTCCTACTTCTACCACAGACCGTGCAACACCTACGACCTCCACTAGCCCTCCTACTTCTATCACAGACCATACTACTCCTACTTGCAGCACGAGCTCAAGTACTTCTACCACAGAAAATACTTCTCCTACCACCACCACGAGGGCTGCTACTTCTAAAACAGACACTACTACACCTACCAACACCACGAGCACCACTAGTTCGACGACAGACACTACTTCTCCTACCACCATGAGGAACACTCCTACATATACCACAGAATCAACTACTACTACCACCACCACGAGCACTCCAACTTCTACCACAGAAACTACTACACCTACTACCATCATGAGCGCAACTATTTCTACCACAGAGAATACTACACTTACCACCAAGACGAGTGCTCCTCCTTCTACCACAGACACTACTACTCCCACCAGTACCACAGGCGCCCCTACTTCTACTACAGACACTACTACACCTACCTCCACCAGGAACGTTCCTACCTCTACCACAGAAACTACTAATTCTACCATCACAACGAGTGCAACTACTTCTACCACAGACACTACTCCTCCTGCCAATATCACGAGCGCTCCTACTTCTCCCACAAAACCTCCTACTCCTCCCACCACCACGAGAGCACCTCCTTCTACCACAGGCTCTTCTACTCCTACCACCACCACGATTGATCCTACTTCTACCACAGAAACTACAACTCCTACCACCAAAACGAGCACTCCTTCTTTTATCGCATAAAATACTACCCCTACCACCACCACGAGTCCAACTATATCTACCAAAGACACTACTACTCCTAACACCACGATGAATTCTCCTACTTCTACCACAGACACTACTACTCCTGCCACGACCACGAGCGCTCATACTTTTATCAATCACATTACTACTCCCACCACCACTGTGAGCATCACTACGTCCTCCACAGACACTTCTAATCCTACCACCACCACGAGAGAACCTACTTCTACCAGACAAAATACTACTCCTCCCAACAACACGATGATTCCTACTTCTACCGCCAAAACTACTACTCCTACCTCCACCAAGAGTGAAACTACTTCTACCACAGACAGAGTACACCTACCACCACCATGAGTGCTCCGACTTCTACCACAGACATTAATACTCCAAGCACCGCCACGAGGACTCCTACTTCTACAACAGACTGAACTACTTTTCTACCACCACGAGTGCTCCTACTTCTCCCAAAGTAACTACTCCTCGTACCACCAACAAGTACTCTCCTAATTCTACCAGAATAACTACGACTACCACCACCACGAGCGCTACTACTTCTGCCACAGACAGTGCAACTCCTACCACCACTACGTGCGCTCCTACTGCTAACACAGAACATGCTACTCCTACCACACCACGAGTGAAACTACTTCTAACACAGACCTACTACCACAGATCTACCTACCTAGATCCTACTTCTAACAACGACCCTACTAGTCCTACCAACACCACGAGTACTCGTACTTCTACCACAGACACAAGTACTCCTACCACCACCACGAGCGAAACTACTTCTAAAACAGACCTACTACCACAGATATACCTATCTAGATCCTACTTCTACCAAAGACCCTACTAGTCCTACCAACACCACCAGTGCTCCTACTTCTACCACAGACACAACTACTACCACCACCACGAGCTCCACTACTTTAACCACAGATACTTCTACTTCTACTACCACCATGAGTGCTCCTAATTCTACCACAAACACTACTACTCCTACGACCACCACCAGTGCTTCTACTTCTACCAAAAACACTACTACTTCTACCCCCAACACGAACGCAACTACTTCTACCACAGACATTACTATTGCTATCACCACGACGAGCCTTCCTAATTCTACCAGAGACCGTGCGAATACTACCAGGAAGACTAGTGCTCCTACTTCTACCACAGACACTACTACTCCTACCACCACCATGAGTGCTCCTTCTGCTACCACAGTACCTGCTACTCATACCTCCACCACGAGCACAACTACTTCTACCATAGACCGTGCAACTACTACCACCACTACTAGCCTTCCTACTTCTACCACAGACACTACTACTCCTACCACCACCACTAGCGCTCCTACTCCTACCACAGAACCTGCTACTCCTAACTCCACCACCATCACCACTACTTCTACCACAGAAACTACTACTCCTACCACAACCACCAGCGCCACTACAACTACCACGGACAATACTACTCTTAACAGCACGAAAAACGCTCCTACTTCTACCACAGACACTAATACTCCAAGCACCACCACGAGCGCTCCTACGTCTACCACAGATACTGCAACTCCTACCACCACCTCGAGTGCCCCTTCTTCTACCACAGAATCTGCTAATCCTACCACCACCATGATTGCAACTACTTCTACCACAGACCCTGCTACTCTTACCACCACCACAATCGCTCCTAATTCTATCACAGACACTACTATTCCTACCACCACCACGAGTGTTTCTACTTCTACCACAGACTCTACTACTCCTACCCTCACCATGAGCACAACTACTTCTACCACAGACACTACTACTGCTATCACCACCACGAGCCTTCCTACTTCTACCAGGGACCCTGCAACTACTACCAGCAGGACTAGCGCTCCTACTTCTACCACAGACACTACTACTGCTACCACCACCACAAGTGCAACTATTTCTACCACAGAAACTACTATTTCTACCACCACCACGAGCGCAACTACTCACACCACAGACACAACAATGTCTACCACCACCACGAGCGCTCCTACCTCTACCACAGACACTAATACTGCTACCACCACCATGAGCACTCCTACTTCTATCACACACCGTGCAACTCTTACCACCACCAAAAGCGCTCCTATTTCTTCCACAGGCCCTGCTATTCCTACCACAACCATGAAAGCTCCTACTTCTATTACAGAAACAGCTACTCCTAACCCCACCAGGACCGCTCCTTCTTCTACGACAGACAATACTACCCCTACCACCACCATGAGCGCTCCTACTCCTACCACAGACACTACTACTCCTACCACCATCACTAGCGCTCCTACTTCTACCACAGAACCTGCTACTTCTACCACCACCACGAGCGCAACTACTTCTACCACAGACACTACTGCACCGATCACCACCACGAGCCCTCCTACTTCTACGGCAGACCGTACAACTACTACCACAATCACTAGAGCTCCTACTTCTACCACAGATACTACTACTCCTACCACCACCACGAGTGCAACTACTTATACAACACACACAACTATTTCCACCACCACCACAGGCGCTCCTACTTCTACCACAGACACTACGACTCCTGCCACCATCATGAGCACTCCTACTTCTACCACAGACACTACTACTGCTACCACCCCCATGAGTGCTCCTACTTCTACCACAGACTGTGCTACTCATACCAACTCCACAAGCGCTCCTATTTCTTCCACAGGCCCTGTTAGACCTACCACCACCACGAGAGCTCCTACTACTATTACAGAAACTACTACTCCTACCCCCACTACGAGCGTTCCTTCTTCTACCACAGACAATACTACTCCTACCACCACCATGAGCACTCCTACTTCTACCACAGACACTACTAACCCTACCACCACCACGAGTGCAACTACTTCTACTACAGACCATACTACTGCTACCACCAAGACGAGTGCTCCTACTTCTACCACAGACATTACTACTCCCACCACAACCATGATTGCTCATACTTCTACAACAGACAGTACTACACCTACCACCACCACGAGCTCTCCTACTATTACCACAGAAACTACTACTCCTACCACCACCATGAGCGCTCCTACTTCTACCAAAGAAATTACTACTCCCACCACCACCAGGAGCTCTCCTACTTCTACCAGAGAAACTACTACTACCAAGACCACGAGCGCTTCTGCTTCTTCCACAGAGTGTGCATCTCCCACCACCACCAAGAGCACTCTTACTTCTAACACAGAACATGCTACTGCTACCACCATGAAGAGTGCAACTACTTCTACGACAGACACTACTACTCTTACCACTACAACGAATGCAACGACTTCTAACACAGACAATACTATTCCTGACAATATCACGAGCAATCCTACTTCTACCACAAAAAGTACTACTACTACCACGAGCACGAGTGCAACACCTTCTACTACAGACACTACTACTCCTACTACCACCACGAGCGCTCCTACTTCTACCACAGACCGTGCAACACCTACGACCTCCACTAGCCCTCCTACTTCTATCACAGACCATACTACTCCTACTTGCAGCACGAGCTCAAGTACTTCTACCACAGAAAATACTTCTCCTACCACCACCACGAGGGCTGCTACTTCTAAAACAGACACTACTACACCTACCAACACCACGAGCACCACTAGTTCGACGACAGACACTACTTCTCCTACCACCATGAGGAACACTCCTACATATACCACAGAATCAACTACTACTACCACCACCACGAGCACTCCAACTTCTACCACAGAAACTACTACACCTACTACCATCATGAGCGCAACTATTTCTACCACAGAGAATACTACACTTACCACCAAGACGAGTGCTCCTCCTTCTACCACAGACACTACTACTCCCACCAGTACCACAGGCGCCCCTACTTCTACTACAGACACTACTACACCTACCTCCACCAGGAACGTTCCTACCTCTACCACAGAAACTACTAATTCTACCATCACAACGAGTGCAACTACTTCTACCACAGACACTACTCCTCCTGCCAATATCACGAGCGCTCCTACTTCTCCCACAAAACCTCCTACTCCTCCCACCACCACGAGAGCACCTCCTTCTACCACAGGCTCTTCTACTCCTACCACCACCACGATTGATCCTACTTCTACCACAGAAACTACAACTCCTACCACCAAAACGAGCACTCCTTCTTTTATCGCATAAAATACTACCCCTACCACCACCACGAGTCCAACTATATCTACCAAAGACACTACTACTCCTAACACCACGATGAATTCTCCTACTTCTACCACAGACACTACTACTCCTGCCACGACCACGAGCGCTCATACTTTTATCAATCACATTACTACTCCCACCACCACTGTGAGCATCACTACGTCCTCCACAGACACTTCTAATCCTACCACCACCACGAGAGAACCTACTTCTACCAGACAAAATACTACTCCTCCCAACAACACGATGATTCCTACTTCTACCGCCAAAACTACTACTCCTACCTCCACCAAGAGTGAAACTACTTCTACCACAGACAGAGTACACCTACCACCACCATGAGTGCTCCGACTTCTACCACAGACATTAATACTCCAAGCACCGCCACGAGGACTCCTACTTCTACAACAGACTGAACTACTTTTCTACCACCACGAGTGCTCCTACTTCTCCCAAAGTAACTACTCCTCGTACCACCAACAAGTACTCTCCTAATTCTACCAGAATAACTACGACTACCACCACCACGAGCGCTACTACTTCTGCCACAGACAGTGCAACTCCTACCACCACTACGTGCGCTCCTACTGCTAACACAGAACATGCTACTCCTACCACACCACGAGTGAAACTACTTCTAACACAGACCTACTACCACAGATCTACCTACCTAGATCCTACTTCTAACAACGACCCTACTAGTCCTACCAACACCACGAGTACTCGTACTTCTACCACAGACACAAGTACTCCTACCACCACCACGAGCGAAACTACTTCTAAAACAGACCTACTACCACAGATATACCTATCTAGATCCTACTTCTACCAAAGACCCTACTAGTCCTACCAACACCACCAGTGCTCCTACTTCTACCACAGACACAACTACTACCACCACCACGAGCTCCACTACTTTAACCACAGATACTTCTACTTCTACTACCACCATGAGTGCTCCTAATTCTACCACAAACACTACTACTCCTACGACCACCACCAGTGCTTCTACTTCTACCAAAAACACTACTACTTCTACCCCCAACACGAACGCAACTACTTCTACCACAGACATTACTATTGCTATCACCACGACGAGCCTTCCTAATTCTACCAGAGACCGTGCGAATACTACCAGGAAGACTAGTGCTCCTACTTCTACCACAGACACTACTACTCCTACCACCACCATGAGTGCTCCTTCTGCTACCACAGTACCTGCTACTCATACCTCCACCACGAGCACAACTACTTCTACCATAGACCGTGCAACTACTACCACCACTACTAGCGTCCCTACTTCTACCACAGACACTACTACTCCTACCACCACCACTAGCGCTCCTACTCCTACCACAGAACCTGCTACTCCTAACTCCACCACCATCACCACTACTTCTACCACAGAAACTACTACTCCTACCACAACCACCAGCGCCACTACAACTACCACGGACAATACTACTCTTAACAGCACGAAAAACGCTCCTACTTCTACCACAGACACTAATACTCCAAGCACCACCACGAGCGCTCCTACGTCTACCACAGATACTGCAACTCCTACCACCACCTCGAGTGCCCCTTCTTCTACCACAGAATCTGCTAATCCTACCACCACCATGATTGCAACTACTTCTACCACAGACCCTGCTACTCTTACCACCACCACAATCGCTCCTAATTCTATCACAGACACTACTATTCCTACCACCACCACGAGTGTTTCTACTTCTACCACAGACTCTACTACTCCTACCCTCACCATGAGCACAACTACTTCTACCACAGACACTACTACTGCTATCACCACCACGAGCCTTCCTACTTCTACCAGGGACCCTGCAACTACTACCAGCAGGACTAGCGCTCCTACTTCTACCACAGACACTACTACTGCTACCACCACCACAAGTGCAACTATTTCTACCACAGAAACTACTATTTCTACCACCACCACGAGCGCAACTACTCACACCACAGACACAACAATGTCTACCACCACCACGAGCGCTCCTACCTCTACCACAGACACTAATACTGCTACCACCACCATGAGCACTCCTACTTCTATCACACACCGTGCAACTCTTACCACCACCAAAAGCGCTCCTATTTCTTCCACAGGCCCTGCTATTCCTACCACAACCATGAAAGCTCCTACTTCTATTACAGAAACAGCTACTCCTAACCCCACCAGGACCGCTCCTTCTTCTACGACAGACAATACTACCCCTACCACCACCATGAGCGCTCCTACTCCTACCACAGACACTACTACTCCTACCACCATCACTAGCGCTCCTACTTCTACCACAGAACCTGCTACTTCTACCACCACCACGAGCGCAACTACTTCTACCACAGACACTACTGCACCGATCACCACCACGAGCCCTCCTACTTCTACGGCAGACCGTACAACTACTACCACAATCACTAGAGCTCCTACTTCTACCACAGATACTACTACTCCTACCACCACCACGAGTGCAACTACTTATACAACACACACAACTATTTCCACCACCACCACAGGCGCTCCTACTTCTACCACAGACACTACGACTCCTGCCACCATCATGAGCACTCCTACTTCTACCACAGACACTACTACTGCTACCACCCCCATGAGTGCTCCTACTTCTACCACAGACTGTGCTACTCATACCAACTCCACAAGCGCTCCTATTTCTTCCACAGGCCCTGTTAGACCTACCACCACCACGAGAGCTCCTACTACTATTACAGAAACTACTACTCCTACCCCCACTACGAGCGTTCCTTCTTCTACCACAGACAATACTACTCCTACCACCACCATGAGCACTCCTACTTCTACCACAGACACTACTAACCCTACCACCACCACGAGTGCAACTACTTCTACTACAGACCATACTACTGCTACCACCAAGACGAGTGCTCCTACTTCTACCACAGACATTACTACTCCCACCACAACCATGATTGCTCATACTTCTACAACAGACAGTACTACACCTACCACCACCACGAGCTCTCCTACTATTACCACAGAAACTACTACTCCTACCACCACCATGAGCGCTCCTACTTCTACCAAAGAAATTACTACTCCCACCACCACCAGGAGCTCTCCTACTTCTACCAGAGAAACTACTACTACCAAGACCACGAGCGCTTCTGCTTCTTCCACAGAGTGTGCATCTCCCACCACCACCAAGAGCACTCTTACTTCTAACACAGAACATGCTACTGCTACCACCATGAAGAGTGCAACTACTTCTACGACAGACACTACTACTCTTACCACTACAACGAATGCAACGACTTCTAACACAGACAATACTATTCCTGACAATATCACGAGCAATCCTACTTCTACCACAAAAAGTACTACTACTACCACGAGCACGAGTGCAACACCTTCTACTACAGACACTACTACTCCTACTACCACCACGAGCGCTCCTACTTCTACCACAGACCGTGCAACACCTACGACCTCCACTAGCCCTCCTACTTCTATCACAGACCATACTACTCCTACTTGCAGCACGAGCTCAAGTACTTCTACCACAGAAAATACTTCTCCTACCACCACCACGAGGGCTGCTACTTCTAAAACAGACACTACTACACCTACCAACACCACGAGCACCACTAGTTCGACGACAGACACTACTTCTCCTACCACCATGAGGAACACTCCTACATATACCACAGAATCAACTACTACTACCACCACCACGAGCACTCCAACTTCTACCACAGAAACTACTACACCTACTACCATCATGAGCGCAACTATTTCTACCACAGAGAATACTACACTTACCACCAAGACGAGTGCTCCTCCTTCTACCACAGACACTACTACTCCCACCAGTACCACAGGCGCCCCTACTTCTACTACAGACACTACTACACCTACCTCCACCAGGAACGTTCCTACCTCTACCACAGAAACTACTAATTCTACCATCACAACGAGTGCAACTACTTCTACCACAGACACTACTCCTCCTGCCAATATCACGAGCGCTCCTACTTCTCCCACAAAACCTCCTACTCCTCCCACCACCACGAGAGCACCTCCTTCTACCACAGGCTCTTCTACTCCTACCACCACCACGATTGATCCTACTTCTACCACAGAAACTACAACTCCTACCACCAAAACGAGCACTCCTTCTTTTATCGCATAAAATACTACCCCTACCACCACCACGAGTCCAACTATATCTACCAAAGACACTACTACTCCTAACACCACGATGAATTCTCCTACTTCTACCACAGACACTACTACTCCTGCCACGACCACGAGCGCTCATACTTTTATCAATCACATTACTACTCCCACCACCACTGTGAGCATCACTACGTCCTCCACAGACACTTCTAATCCTACCACCACCACGAGAGAACCTACTTCTACCAGACAAAATACTACTCCTCCCAACAACACGATGATTCCTACTTCTACCGCCAAAACTACTACTCCTACCTCCACCAAGAGTGAAACTACTTCTACCACAGACAGAGTACACCTACCACCACCATGAGTGCTCCGACTTCTACCACAGACATTAATACTCCAAGCACCGCCACGAGGACTCCTACTTCTACAACAGACTGAACTACTTTTCTACCACCATGAGTGCTCCTACTTCTCCCAAAGTAACTACTCCTCGTACCACCAACAAGTACTCTCCTAATTCTACCAGAATAACTACGACTACCACCACCACGAGCGCTACTACTTCTGCCACAGACAGTGCAACTCCTACCACCACTACGTGCGCTCCTACTGCTAACACAGAACATGCTACTCCTACCACACCACGAGTGAAACTACTTCTAACACAGACCTACTACCACAGATCTACCTACCTAGATCCTACTTCTAACAACGACCCTACTAGTCCTACCAACACCACGAGTACTCGTACTTCTACCACAGACACAAGTACTCCTACCACCACCACGAGCGAAACTACTTCTAAAACAGACCTACTACCACAGATATACCTATCTAGATCCTACTTCTACCAAAGACCCTACTAGTCCTACCAACACCACCAGTGCTCCTACTTCTACCACAGACACAACTACTACCACCACCACGAGCTCCACTACTTTAACCACAGATACTTCTACTTCTACTACCACCATGAGTGCTCCTAATTCTACCACAAACACTACTACTCCTACGACCACCACCAGTGCTTCTACTTCTACCAAAAACACTACTACTTCTACCCCCAACACGAACGCAACTACTTCTACCACAGACATTACTATTGCTATCACCACGACGAGCCTTCCTAATTCTACCAGAGACCGTGCGAATACTACCAGGAAGACTAGTGCTCCTACTTCTACCACAGACACTACTACTCCTACCACCACCATGAGTGCTCCTTCTGCTACCACAGTACCTGCTACTCATACCTCCACCACGAGCACAACTACTTCTACCATAGACCGTGCAACTACTACCACCACTACTAGCGTTCCTACTTCTACCACAGACACTACTACTCCTACCACCACCACTAGCGCTCCTACTCCTACCACAGAACCTGCTACTCCTAACTCCACCACCATCACCACTACTTCTACCACAGAAACTACTACTCCTACCACAACCACCAGCGCCACTACAACTACCACGGACAATACTACTCTTAACAGCACGAAAAACGCTCCTACTTCTACCACAGACACTAATACTCCAAGCACCACCACGAGCGCTCCTACGTCTACCACAGATACTGCAACTCCTACCACCACCTCGAGTGCCCCTTCTTCTACCACAGAATCTGCTAATCCTACCACCACCATGATTGCAACTACTTCTACCACAGACCCTGCTACTCTTACCACCACCACAATCGCTCCTAATTCTATCACAGACACTACTATTCCTACCACCACCACGAGTGTTTCTACTTCTACCACAGACTCTACTACTCCTACCCTCACCATGAGCACAACTACTTCTACCACAGACACTACTACTGCTATCACCACCACGAGCCTTCCTACTTCTACCAGGGACCCTGCAACTACTACCAGCAGGACTAGCGCTCCTACTTCTACCACAGACACTACTACTGCTACCACCACCACAAGTGCAACTATTTCTACCACAGAAACTACTATTTCTACCACCACCACGAGCGCAACTACTCACACCACAGACACAACAATGTCTACCACCACCACGAGCGCTCCTACCTCTACCACAGACACTAATACTGCTACCACCACCATGAGCACTCCTACTTCTATCACACACCGTGCAACTCTTACCACCACCAAAAGCGCTCCTATTTCTTCCACAGGCCCTGCTATTCCTACCACAACCATGAAAGCTCCTACTTCTATTACAGAAACAGCTACTCCTAACCCCACCAGGACCGCTCCTTCTTCTACGACAGACAATACTACCCCTACCACCACCATGAGCGCTCCTACTCCTACCACAGACACTACTACTCCTACCACCATCACTAGCGCTCCTACTTCTACCACAGAACCTGCTACTTCTACCACCACCACGAGCGCAACTACTTCTACCACAGACACTACTGCACCGATCACCACCACGAGCCCTCCTACTTCTACGGCAGACCGTACAACTACTACCACAATCACTAGAGCTCCTACTTCTACCACAGATACTACTACTCCTACCACCACCACGAGTGCAACTACTTATACAACACACACAACTATTTCCACCACCACCACAGGCGCTCCTACTTCTACCACAGACACTACGACTCCTGCCACCATCATGAGCACTCCTACTTCTACCACAGACACTACTACTGCTACCACCCCCATGAGTGCTCCTACTTCTACCACAGACTGTGCTACTCATACCAACTCCACAAGCGCTCCTATTTCTTCCACAGGCCCTGTTAGACCTACCACCACCACGAGAGCTCCTACTACTATTACAGAAACTACTACTCCTACCCCCACTACGAGCGTTCCTTCTTCTACCACAGACAATACTACTCCTACCACCACCATGAGCACTCCTACTTCTACCACAGACACTACTAACCCTACCACCACCACGAGTGCAACTACTTCTACTACAGACCATACTACTGCTACCACCAAGACGAGTGCTCCTACTTCTACCACAGACATTACTACTCCCACCACAACCATGATTGCTCATACTTCTACAACAGACAGTACTACACCTACCACCACCACGAGCTCTCCTACTATTACCACAGAAACTACTACTCCTACCACCACCATGAGCGCTCCTACTTCTACCAAAGAAATTACTACTCCCACCACCACCAGGAGCTCTCCTACTTCTACCAGAGAAACTACTACTACCAAGACCACGAGCGCTTCTGCTTCTTCCACAGAGTGTGCATCTCCCACCACCACCAAGAGCACTCTTACTTCTAACACAGAACATGCTACTGCTACCACCATGAAGAGTGCAACTACTTCTACGACAGACACTACTACTCTTACCACTACAACGAATGCAACGACTTCTAACACAGACAATACTATTCCTGACAATATCACGAGCAATCCTACTTCTACCACAAAAAGTACTACTACTACCACGAGCACGAGTGCAACACCTTCTACTACAGACACTACTACTCCTACTACCACCACGAGCGCTCCTACTTCTACCACAGACCGTGCAACACCTACGACCTCCACTAGCCCTCCTACTTCTATCACAGACCATACTACTCCTACTTGCAGCACGAGCTCAAGTACTTCTACCACAGAAAATACTTCTCCTACCACCACCACGAGGGCTGCTACTTCTAAAACAGACACTACTACACCTACCAACACCACGAGCACCACTAGTTCGACGACAGACACTACTTCTCCTACCACCATGAGGAACACTCCTACATATACCACAGAATCAACTACTACTACCACCACCACGAGCACTCCAACTTCTACCACAGAAACTACTACACCTACTACCATCATGAGCGCAACTATTTCTACCACAGAGAATACTACACTTACCACCAAGACGAGTGCTCCTCCTTCTACCACAGACACTACTACTCCCACCAGTACCACAGGCGCCCCTACTTCTACTACAGACACTACTACACCTACCTCCACCAGGAACGTTCCTACCTCTACCACAGAAACTACTAATTCTACCATCACAACGAGTGCAACTACTTCTACCACAGACACTACTCCTCCTGCCAATATCACGAGCGCTCCTACTTCTCCCACAAAACCTCCTACTCCTCCCACCACCACGAGAGCACCTCCTTCTACCACAGGCTCTTCTACTCCTACCACCACCACGATTGATCCTACTTCTACCACAGAAACTACAACTCCTACCACCAAAACGAGCACTCCTTCTTTTATCGCATAAAATACTACCCCTACCACCACCACGAGTCCAACTATATCTACCAAAGACACTACTACTCCTAACACCACGATGAATTCTCCTACTTCTACCACAGACACTACTACTCCTGCCACGACCACGAGCGCTCATACTTTTATCAATCACATTACTACTCCCACCACCACTGTGAGCATCACTACGTCCTCCACAGACACTTCTAATCCTACCACCACCACGAGAGAACCTACTTCTACCAGACAAAATACTACTCCTCCCAACAACACGATGATTCCTACTTCTACCGCCAAAACTACTACTCCTACCTCCACCAAGAGTGAAACTACTTCTACCACAGACAGAGTACACCTACCACCACCATGAGTGCTCCGACTTCTACCACAGACATTAATACTCCAAGCACCGCCACGAGGACTCCTACTTCTACAACAGACTGAACTACTTTTCTACCACCACGAGTGCTCCTACTTCTCCCAAAGTAACTACTCCTCGTACCACCAACAAGTACTCTCCTAATTCTACCAGAATAACTACGACTACCACCACCACGAGCGCTACTACTTCTGCCACAGACAGTGCAACTCCTACCACCACTACGTGCGCTCCTACTGCTAACACAGAACATGCTACTCCTACCACACCACGAGTGAAACTACTTCTAACACAGACCTACTACCACAGATCTACCTACCTAGATCCTACTTCTAACAACGACCCTACTAGTCCTACCAACACCACGAGTACTCGTACTTCTACCACAGACACAAGTACTCCTACCACCACCACGAGCGAAACTACTTCTAAAACAGACCTACTACCACAGATATACCTATCTAGATCCTACTTCTACCAAAGACCCTACTAGTCCTACCAACACCACCAGTGCTCCTACTTCTACCACAGACACAACTACTACCACCACCACGAGCTCCACTACTTTAACCACAGATACTTCTACTTCTACTACCACCATGAGTGCTCCTAATTCTACCACAAACACTACTACTCCTACGACCACCACCAGTGCTTCTACTTCTACCAAAAACACTACTACTTCTACCCCCAACACGAACGCAACTACTTCTACCACAGACATTACTATTGCTATCACCACGACGAGCCTTCCTAATTCTACCAGAGACCGTGCGAATACTACCAGGAAGACTAGTGCTCCTACTTCTACCACAGACACTACTACTCCTACCACCACCATGAGTGCTCCTTCTGCTACCACAGTACCTGCTACTCATACCTCCACCACGAGCACAACTACTTCTACCATAGACCGTGCAACTACTACCACCACTACTAGCCTTCCTACTTCTACCACAGACACTACTACTCCTACCACCACCACTAGCGCTCCTACTCCTACCACAGAACCTGCTACTCCTAACTCCACCACCATCACCACTACTTCTACCACAGAAACTACTACTCCTACCACAACCACCAGCGCCACTACAACTACCACGGACAATACTACTCTTAACAGCACGAAAAACGCTCCTACTTCTACCACAGACACTAATACTCCAAGCACCACCACGAGCGCTCCTACGTCTACCACAGATACTGCAACTCCTACCACCACCTCGAGTGCCCCTTCTTCTACCACAGAATCTGCTAATCCTACCACCACCATGATTGCAACTACTTCTACCACAGACCCTGCTACTCTTACCACCACCACAATCGCTCCTAATTCTATCACAGACACTACTATTCCTACCACCACCACGAGTGTTTCTACTTCTACCACAGACTCTACTACTCCTACCCTCACCATGAGCACAACTACTTCTACCACAGACACTACTACTGCTATCACCACCACGAGCCTTCCTACTTCTACCAGGGACCCTGCAACTACTACCAGCAGGACTAGCGCTCCTACTTCTACCACAGACACTACTACTGCTACCACCACCACAAGTGCAACTATTTCTACCACAGAAACTACTATTTCTACCACCACCACGAGCGCAACTACTCACACCACAGACACAACAATGTCTACCACCACCACGAGCGCTCCTACCTCTACCACAGACACTAATACTGCTACCACCACCATGAGCACTCCTACTTCTATCACACACCGTGCAACTCTTACCACCACCAAAAGCGCTCCTATTTCTTCCACAGGCCCTGCTATTCCTACCACAACCATGAAAGCTCCTACTTCTATTACAGAAACAGCTACTCCTAACCCCACCAGGACCGCTCCTTCTTCTACGACAGACAATACTACCCCTACCACCACCATGAGCGCTCCTACTCCTACCACAGACACTACTACTCCTACCACCATCACTAGCGCTCCTACTTCTACCACAGAACCTGCTACTTCTACCACCACCACGAGCGCAACTACTTCTACCACAGACACTACTGCACCGATCACCACCACGAGCCCTCCTACTTCTACGGCAGACCGTACAACTACTACCACAATCACTAGAGCTCCTACTTCTACCACAGATACTACTACTCCTACCACCACCACGAGTGCAACTACTTATACAACACACACAACTATTTCCACCACCACCACAGGCGCTCCTACTTCTACCACAGACACTACGACTCCTGCCACCATCATGAGCACTCCTACTTCTACCACAGACACTACTACTGCTACCACCCCCATGAGTGCTCCTACTTCTACCACAGACTGTGCTACTCATACCAACTCCACAAGCGCTCCTATTTCTTCCACAGGCCCTGTTAGACCTACCACCACCACGAGAGCTCCTACTACTATTACAGAAACTACTACTCCTACCCCCACTACGAGCGTTCCTTCTTCTACCACAGACAATACTACTCCTACCACCACCATGAGCACTCCTACTTCTACCACAGACACTACTAACCCTACCACCACCACGAGTGCAACTACTTCTACTACAGACCATACTACTGCTACCACCAAGACGAGTGCTCCTACTTCTACCACAGACATTACTACTCCCACCACAACCATGATTGCTCATACTTCTACAACAGACAGTACTACACCTACCACCACCACGAGCTCTCCTACTATTACCACAGAAACTACTACTCCTACCACCACCATGAGCGCTCCTACTTCTACCAAAGAAATTACTACTCCCACCACCACCAGGAGCTCTCCTACTTCTACCAGAGAAACTACTACTACCAAGACCACGAGCGCTTCTGCTTCTTCCACAGAGTGTGCATCTCCCACCACCACCAAGAGCACTCTTACTTCTAACACAGAACATGCTACTGCTACCACCATGAAGAGTGCAACTACTTCTACGACAGACACTACTACTCTTACCACTACAACGAATGCAACGACTTCTAACACAGACAATACTATTCCTGACAATATCACGAGCAATCCTACTTCTACCACAAAAAGTACTACTACTACCACGAGCACGAGTGCAACACCTTCTACTACAGACACTACTACTCCTACTACCACCACGAGCGCTCCTACTTCTACCACAGACCGTGCAACACCTACGACCTCCACTAGCCCTCCTACTTCTATCACAGACCATACTACTCCTACTTGCAGCACGAGCTCAAGTACTTCTACCACAGAAAATACTTCTCCTACCACCACCACGAGGGCTGCTACTTCTAAAACAGACACTACTACACCTACCAACACCACGAGCACCACTAGTTCGACGACAGACACTACTTCTCCTACCACCATGAGGAACACTCCTACATATACCACAGAATCAACTACTACTACCACCACCACGAGCACTCCAACTTCTACCACAGAAACTACTACACCTACTACCATCATGAGCGCAACTATTTCTACCACAGAGAATACTACACTTACCACCAAGACGAGTGCTCCTCCTTCTACCACAGACACTACTACTCCCACCAGTACCACAGGCGCCCCTACTTCTACTACAGACACTACTACACCTACCTCCACCAGGAACGTTCCTACCTCTACCACAGAAACTACTAATTCTACCATCACAACGAGTGCAACTACTTCTACCACAGACACTACTCCTCCTGCCAATATCACGAGCGCTCCTACTTCTCCCACAAAACCTCCTACTCCTCCCACCACCACGAGAGCACCTCCTTCTACCACAGGCTCTTCTACTCCTACCACCACCACGATTGATCCTACTTCTACCACAGAAACTACAACTCCTACCACCAAAACGAGCACTCCTTCTTTTATCGCATAAAATACTACCCCTACCACCACCACGAGTCCAACTATATCTACCAAAGACACTACTACTCCTAACACCACGATGAATTCTCCTACTTCTACCACAGACACTACTACTCCTGCCACGACCACGAGCGCTCATACTTTTATCAATCACATTACTACTCCCACCACCACTGTGAGCATCACTACGTCCTCCACAGACACTTCTAATCCTACCACCACCACGAGAGAACCTACTTCTACCAGACAAAATACTACTCCTCCCAACAACACGATGATTCCTACTTCTACCGCCAAAACTACTACTCCTACCTCCACCAAGAGTGAAACTACTTCTACCACAGACAGAGTACACCTACCACCACCATGAGTGCTCCGACTTCTACCACAGACATTAATACTCCAAGCACCGCCACGAGGACTCCTACTTCTACAACAGACTGAACTACTTTTCTACCACCACGAGTGCTCCTACTTCTCCCAAAGTAACTACTCCTCGTACCACCAACAAGTACTCTCCTAATTCTACCAGAATAACTACGACTACCACCACCACGAGCGCTACTACTTCTGCCACAGACAGTGCAACTCCTACCACCACTACGTGCGCTCCTACTGCTAACACAGAACATGCTACTCCTACCACACCACGAGTGAAACTACTTCTAACACAGACCTACTACCACAGATCTACCTACCTAGATCCTACTTCTAACAACGACCCTACTAGTCCTACCAACACCACGAGTACTCGTACTTCTACCACAGACACAAGTACTCCTACCACCACCACGAGCGAAACTACTTCTAAAACAGACCTACTACCACAGATATACCTATCTAGATCCTACTTCTACCAAAGACCCTACTAGTCCTACCAACACCACCAGTGCTCCTACTTCTACCACAGACACAACTACTACCACCACCACGAGCTCCACTACTTTAACCACAGATACTTCTACTTCTACTACCACCATGAGTGCTCCTAATTCTACCACAAACACTACTACTCCTACGACCACCACCAGTGCTTCTACTTCTACCAAAAACACTACTACTTCTACCCCCAACACGAACGCAACTACTTCTACCACAGACATTACTATTGCTATCACCACGACGAGCCTTCCTAATTCTACCAGAGACCGTGCGAATACTACCAGGAAGACTAGTGCTCCTACTTCTACCACAGACACTACTACTCCTACCACCACCATGAGTGCTCCTTCTGCTACCACAGTACCTGCTACTCATACCTCCACCACGAGCACAACTACTTCTACCATAGACCGTGCAACTACTACCACCACTACTAGCCTTCCTACTTCTACCACAGACACTACTACTCCTACCACCACCACTAGCGCTCCTACTCCTACCACAGAACCTGCTACTCCTAACTCCACCACCATCACCACTACTTCTACCACAGAAACTACTACTCCTACCACAACCACCAGCGCCACTACAACTACCACGGACAATACTACTCTTAACAGCACGAAAAACGCTCCTACTTCTACCACAGACACTAATACTCCAAGCACCACCACGAGCGCTCCTACGTCTACCACAGATACTGCAACTCCTACCACCACCTCGAGTGCCCCTTCTTCTACCACAGAATCTGCTAATCCTACCACCACCATGATTGCAACTACTTCTACCACAGACCCTGCTACTCTTACCACCACCACAATCGCTCCTAATTCTATCACAGACACTACTATTCCTACCACCACCACGAGTGTTTCTACTTCTACCACAGACTCTACTACTCCTACCCTCACCATGAGCACAACTACTTCTACCACAGACACTACTACTGCTATCACCACCACGAGCCTTCCTACTTCTACCAGGGACCCTGCAACTACTACCAGCAGGACTAGCGCTCCTACTTCTACCACAGACACTACTACTGCTACCACCACCACAAGTGCAACTATTTCTACCACAGAAACTACTATTTCTACCACCACCACGAGCGCAACTACTCACACCACAGACACAACAATGTCTACCACCACCACGAGCGCTCCTACCTCTACCACAGACACTAATACTGCTACCACCACCATGAGCACTCCTACTTCTATCACACACCGTGCAACTCTTACCACCACCAAAAGCGCTCCTATTTCTTCCACAGGCCCTGCTATTCCTACCACAACCATGAAAGCTCCTACTTCTATTACAGAAACAGCTACTCCTAACCCCACCAGGACCGCTCCTTCTTCTACGACAGACAATACTACCCCTACCACCACCATGAGCGCTCCTACTCCTACCACAGACACTACTACTCCTACCACCATCACTAGCGCTCCTACTTCTACCACAGAACCTGCTACTTCTACCACCACCACGAGCGCAACTACTTCTACCACAGACACTACTGCACCGATCACCACCACGAGCCCTCCTACTTCTACGGCAGACCGTACAACTACTACCACAATCACTAGAGCTCCTACTTCTACCACAGATACTACTACTCCTACCACCACCACGAGTGCAACTACTTATACAACACACACAACTATTTCCACCACCACCACAGGCGCTCCTACTTCTACCACAGACACTACGACTCCTGCCACCATCATGAGCACTCCTACTTCTACCACAGACACTACTACTGCTACCACCCCCATGAGTGCTCCTACTTCTACCACAGACTGTGCTACTCATACCAACTCCACAAGCGCTCCTATTTCTTCCACAGGCCCTGTTAGACCTACCACCACCACGAGAGCTCCTACTACTATTACAGAAACTACTACTCCTACCCCCACTACGAGCGTTCCTTCTTCTACCACAGACAATACTACTCCTACCACCACCATGAGCACTCCTACTTCTACCACAGACACTACTAACCCTACCACCACCACGAGTGCAACTACTTCTACTACAGACCATACTACTGCTACCACCAAGACGAGTGCTCCTACTTCTACCACAGACATTACTACTCCCACCACAACCATGATTGCTCATACTTCTACAACAGACAGTACTACACCTACCACCACCACGAGCTCTCCTACTATTACCACAGAAACTACTACTCCTACCACCACCATGAGCGCTCCTACTTCTACCAAAGAAATTACTACTCCCACCACCACCAGGAGCTCTCCTACTTCTACCAGAGAAACTACTACTACCAAGACCACGAGCGCTTCTGCTTCTTCCACAGAGTGTGCATCTCCCACCACCACCAAGAGCACTCTTACTTCTAACACAGAACATGCTACTGCTACCACCATGAAGAGTGCAACTACTTCTACGACAGACACTACTACTCTTACCACTACAACGAATGCAACGACTTCTAACACAGACAATACTATTCCTG
This sequence comes from Balaenoptera ricei, assembly GCF_028023285.1. Taxonomy (NCBI): domain Eukaryota; kingdom Metazoa; phylum Chordata; class Mammalia; order Artiodactyla; family Balaenopteridae; genus Balaenoptera; species Balaenoptera ricei. The sequence goes on from NW_026777559.1 coordinate 47,386, forward strand.
ACAATATCACGAGCAATCCTACTTCTACCACAAAAAGTACTACTACTACCACGAGCACGAGTGCAACACCTTCTACTACAGACACTACTACTCCTACTACCACCACGAGCGCTCCTACTTCTACCACAGACCGTGCAACACCTACGACCTCCACTAGCCCTCCTACTTCTATCACAGACCATACTACTCCTACTTGCAGCACGAGCTCAAGTACTTCTACCACAGAAAATACTTCTCCTACCACCACCACGAGGGCTGCTACTTCTAAAACAGACACTACTACACCTACCAACACCACGAGCACCACTAGTTCGACGACAGACACTACTTCTCCTACCACCATGAGGAACACTCCTACATATACCACAGAATCAACTACTACTACCACCACCACGAGCACTCCAACTTCTACCACAGAAACTACTACACCTACTACCATCATGAGCGCAACTATTTCTACCACAGAGAATACTACACTTACCACCAAGACGAGTGCTCCTCCTTCTACCACAGACACTACTACTCCCACCAGTACCACAGGCGCCCCTACTTCTACTACAGACACTACTACACCTACCTCCACCAGGAACGTTCCTACCTCTACCACAGAAACTACTAATTCTACCATCACAACGAGTGCAACTACTTCTACCACAGACACTACTCCTCCTGCCAATATCACGAGCGCTCCTACTTCTCCCACAAAACCTCCTACTCCTCCCACCACCACGAGAGCACCTCCTTCTACCACAGGCTCTTCTACTCCTACCACCACCACGATTGATCCTACTTCTACCACAGAAACTACAACTCCTACCACCAAAACGAGCACTCCTTCTTTTATCGCATAAAATACTACCCCTACCACCACCACGAGTCCAACTATATCTACCAAAGACACTACTACTCCTAACACCACGATGAATTCTCCTACTTCTACCACAGACACTACTACTCCTGCCACGACCACGAGCGCTCATACTTTTATCAATCACATTACTACTCCCACCACCACTGTGAGCATCACTACGTCCTCCACAGACACTTCTAATCCTACCACCACCACGAGAGAACCTACTTCTACCAGACAAAATACTACTCCTCCCAACAACACGATGATTCCTACTTCTACCGCCAAAACTACTACTCCTACCTCCACCAAGAGTGAAACTACTTCTACCACAGACAGAGTACACCTACCACCACCATGAGTGCTCCGACTTCTACCACAGACATTAATACTCCAAGCACCGCCACGAGGACTCCTACTTCTACAACAGACTGAACTACTTTTCTACCACCACGAGTGCTCCTACTTCTCCCAAAGTAACTACTCCTCGTACCACCAACAAGTACTCTCCTAATTCTACCAGAATAACTACGACTACCACCACCACGAGCGCTACTACTTCTGCCACAGACAGTGCAACTCCTACCACCACTACGTGCGCTCCTACTGCTAACACAGAACATGCTACTCCTACCACACCACGAGTGAAACTACTTCTAACACAGACCTACTACCACAGATCTACCTACCTAGATCCTACTTCTAACAACGACCCTACTAGTCCTACCAACACCACGAGTACTCGTACTTCTACCACAGACACAAGTACTCCTACCACCACCACGAGCGAAACTACTTCTAAAACAGACCTACTACCACAGATATACCTATCTAGATCCTACTTCTACCAAAGACCCTACTAGTCCTACCAACACCACCAGTGCTCCTACTTCTACCACAGACACAACTACTACCACCACCACGAGCTCCACTACTTTAACCACAGATACTTCTACTTCTACTACCACCATGAGTGCTCCTAATTCTACCACAAACACTACTACTCCTACGACCACCACCAGTGCTTCTACTTCTACCAAAAACACTACTACTTCTACCCCCAACACGAACGCAACTACTTCTACCACAGACATTACTATTGCTATCACCACGACGAGCCTTCCTAATTCTACCAGAGACCGTGCGAATACTACCAGGAAGACTAGTGCTCCTACTTCTACCACAGACACTACTACTCCTACCACCACCATGAGTGCTCCTTCTGCTACCACAGTACCTGCTACTCATACCTCCACCACGAGCACAACTACTTCTACCATAGACCGTGCAACTACTACCACCACTACTAGCCTTCCTACTTCTACCACAGACACTACTACTCCTACCACCACCACTAGCGCTCCTACTCCTACCACAGAACCTGCTACTCCTAACTCCACCACCATCACCACTACTTCTACCACAGAAACTACTACTCCTACCACAACCACCAGCGCCACTACAACTACCACGGACAATACTACTCTTAACAGCACGAAAAACGCTCCTACTTCTACCACAGACACTAATACTCCAAGCACCACCACGAGCGCTCCTACGTCTACCACAGATACTGCAACTCCTACCACCACCTCGAGTGCCCCTTCTTCTACCACAGAATCTGCTAATCCTACCACCACCATGATTGCAACTACTTCTACCACAGACCCTGCTACTCTTACCACCACCACAATCGCTCCTAATTCTATCACAGACACTACTATTCCTACCACCACCACGAGTGTTTCTACTTCTACCACAGACTCTACTACTCCTACCCTCACCATGAGCACAACTACTTCTACCACAGACACTACTACTGCTATCACCACCACGAGCCTTCCTACTTCTACCAGGGACCCTGCAACTACTACCAGCAGGACTAGCGCTCCTACTTCTACCACAGACACTACTACTGCTACCACCACCACAAGTGCAACTATTTCTACCACAGAAACTACTATTTCTACCACCACCACGAGCGCAACTACTCACACCACAGACACAACAATGTCTACCACCACCACGAGCGCTCCTACCTCTACCACAGACACTAATACTGCTACCACCACCATGAGCACTCCTACTTCTATCACACACCGTGCAACTCTTACCACCACCAAAAGCGCTCCTATTTCTTCCACAGGCCCTGCTATTCCTACCACAACCATGAAAGCTCCTACTTCTATTACAGAAACAGCTACTCCTAACCCCACCAGGACCGCTCCTTCTTCTACGACAGACAATACTACCCCTACCACCACCATGAGCGCTCCTACTCCTACCACAGACACTACTACTCCTACCACCATCACTAGCGCTCCTACTTCTACCACAGAACCTGCTACTTCTACCACCACCACGAGCGCAACTACTTCTACCACAGACACTACTGCACCGATCACCACCACGAGCCCTCCTACTTCTACGGCAGACCGTACAACTACTACCACAATCACTAGAGCTCCTACTTCTACCACAGATACTACTACTCCTACCACCACCACGAGTGCAACTACTTATACAACACACACAACTATTTCCACCACCACCACAGGCGCTCCTACTTCTACCACAGACACTACGACTCCTGCCACCATCATGAGCACTCCTACTTCTACCACAGACACTACTACTGCTACCACCCCCATGAGTGCTCCTACTTCTACCACAGACTGTGCTACTCATACCAACTCCACAAGCGCTCCTATTTCTTCCACAGGCCCTGTTAGACCTACCACCACCACGAGAGCTCCTACTACTATTACAGAAACTACTACTCCTACCCCCACTACGAGCGTTCCTTCTTCTACCACAGACAATACTACTCCTACCACCACCATGAGCACTCCTACTTCTACCACAGACACTACTAACCCTACCACCACCACGAGTGCAACTACTTCTACTACAGACCATACTACTGCTACCACCAAGACGAGTGCTCCTACTTCTACCACAGACATTACTACTCCCACCACAACCATGATTGCTCATACTTCTACAACAGACAGTACTACACCTACCACCACCACGAGCTCTCCTACTATTACCACAGAAACTACTACTCCTACCACCACCATGAGCGCTCCTACTTCTACCAAAGAAATTACTACTCCCACCACCACCAGGAGCTCTCCTACTTCTACCAGAGAAACTACTACTACCAAGACCACGAGCGCTTCTGCTTCTTCCACAGAGTGTGCATCTCCCACCACCACCAAGAGCACTCTTACTTCTAACACAGAACATGCTACTGCTACCACCATGAAGAGTGCAACTACTTCTACGACAGACACTACTACTCTTACCACTACAACGAATGCAACGACTTCTAACACAGACAATACTATTCCTGACAATATCACGAGCAATCCTACTTCTACCACAAAAAGTACTACTACTACCACGAGCACGAGTGCAACACCTTCTACTACAGACACTACTACTCCTACTACCACCACGAGCGCTCCTACTTCTACCACAGACCGTGCAACACCTACGACCTCCACTAGCCCTCCTACTTCTATCACAGACCATACTACTCCTACTTGCAGCACGAGCTCAAGTACTTCTACCACAGAAAATACTTCTCCTACCACCACCACGAGGGCTGCTACTTCTAAAACAGACACTACTACACCTACCAACACCACGAGCACCACTAGTTCGACGACAGACACTACTTCTCCTACCACCATGAGGAACACTCCTACATATACCACAGAATCAACTACTACTACCACCACCACGAGCACTCCAACTTCTACCACAGAAACTACTACACCTACTACCATCATGAGCGCAACTATTTCTACCACAGAGAATACTACACTTACCACCAAGACGAGTGCTCCTCCTTCTACCACAGACACTACTACTCCCACCAGTACCACAGGCGCCCCTACTTCTACTACAGACACTACTACACCTACCTCCACCAGGAACGTTCCTACCTCTACCACAGAAACTACTAATTCTACCATCACAACGAGTGCAACTACTTCTACCACAGACACTACTCCTCCTGCCAATATCACGAGCGCTCCTACTTCTCCCACAAAACCTCCTACTCCTCCCACCACCACGAGAGCACCTCCTTCTACCACAGGCTCTTCTACTCCTACCACCACCACGATTGATCCTACTTCTACCACAGAAACTACAACTCCTACCACCAAAACGAGCACTCCTTCTTTTATCGCATAAAATACTACCCCTACCACCACCACGAGTCCAACTATATCTACCAAAGACACTACTACTCCTAACACCACGATGAATTCTCCTACTTCTACCACAGACACTACTACTCCTGCCACGACCACGAGCGCTCATACTTTTATCAATCACATTACTACTCCCACCACCACTGTGAGCATCACTACGTCCTCCACAGACACTTCTAATCCTACCACCACCACGAGAGAACCTACTTCTACCAGACAAAATACTACTCCTCCCAACAACACGATGATTCCTACTTCTACCGCCAAAACTACTACTCCTACCTCCACCAAGAGTGAAACTACTTCTACCACAGACAGAGTACACCTACCACCACCATGAGTGCTCCGACTTCTACCACAGACATTAATACTCCAAGCACCGCCACGAGGACTCCTACTTCTACAACAGACTGAACTACTTTTCTACCACCACGAGTGCTCCTACTTCTCCCAAAGTAACTACTCCTCGTACCACCAACAAGTACTCTCCTAATTCTACCAGAATAACTACGACTACCACCACCACGAGCGCTACTACTTCTGCCACAGACAGTGCAACTCCTACCACCACTACGTGCGCTCCTACTGCTAACACAGAACATGCTACTCCTACCACACCACGAGTGAAACTACTTCTAACACAGACCTACTACCACAGATCTACCTACCTAGATCCTACTTCTAACAACGACCCTACTAGTCCTACCAACACCACGAGTACTCGTACTTCTACCACAGACACAAGTACTCCTACCACCACCACGAGCGAAACTACTTCTAAAACAGACCTACTACCACAGATATACCTATCTAGATCCTACTTCTACCAAAGACCCTACTAGTCCTACCAACACCACCAGTGCTCCTACTTCTACCACAGACACAACTACTACCACCACCACGAGCTCCACTACTTTAACCACAGATACTTCTACTTCTACTACCACCATGAGTGCTCCTAATTCTACCACAAACACTACTACTCCTACGACCACCACCAGTGCTTCTACTTCTACCAAAAACACTACTACTTCTACCCCCAACACGAACGCAACTACTTCTACCACAGACATTACTATTGCTATCACCACGACGAGCCTTCCTAATTCTACCAGAGACCGTGCGAATACTACCAGGAAGACTAGTGCTCCTACTTCTACCACAGACACTACTACTCCTACCACCACCATGAGTGCTCCTTCTGCTACCACAGTACCTGCTACTCATACCTCCACCACGAGCACAACTACTTCTACCATAGACCGTGCAACTACTACCACCACTACTAGCGTTCCTACTTCTACCACAGACACTACTACTCCTACCACCACCACTAGCGCTCCTACTCCTACCACAGAACCTGCTACTCCTAACTCCACCACCATCACCACTACTTCTACCACAGAAACTACTACTCCTACCACAACCACCAGCGCCACTACAACTACCACGGACAATACTACTCTTAACAGCACGAAAAACGCTCCTACTTCTACCACAGACACTAATACTCCAAGCACCACCACGAGCGCTCCTACGTCTACCACAGATACTGCAACTCCTACCACCACCTCGAGTGCCCCTTCTTCTACCACAGAATCTGCTAATCCTACCACCACCATGATTGCAACTACTTCTACCACAGACCCTGCTACTCTTACCACCACCACAATCGCTCCTAATTCTATCACAGACACTACTATTCCTACCACCACCACGAGTGTTTCTACTTCTACCACAGACTCTACTACTCCTACCCTCACCATGAGCACAACTACTTCTACCACAGACACTACTACTGCTATCACCACCACGAGCCTTCCTACTTCTACCAGGGACCCTGCAACTACTACCAGCAGGACTAGCGCTCCTACTTCTACCACAGACACTACTACTGCTACCACCACCACAAGTGCAACTATTTCTACCACAGAAACTACTATTTCTACCACCACCACGAGCGCAACTACTCACACCACAGACACAACAATGTCTACCACCACCACGAGCGCTCCTACCTCTACCACAGACACTAATACTGCTACCACCACCATGAGCACTCCTACTTCTATCACACACCGTGCAACTCTTACCACCACCAAAAGCGCTCCTATTTCTTCCACAGGCCCTGCTATTCCTACCACAACCATGAAAGCTCCTACTTCTATTACAGAAACAGCTACTCCTAACCCCACCAGGACCGCTCCTTCTTCTACGACAGACAATACTACCCCTACCACCACCATGAGCGCTCCTACTCCTACCACAGACACTACTACTCCTACCACCATCACTAGCGCTCCTACTTCTACCACAGAACCTGCTACTTCTACCACCACCACGAGCGCAACTACTTCTACCACAGACACTACTGCACCGATCACCACCACGAGCCCTCCTACTTCTACGGCAGACCGTACAACTACTACCACAATCACTAGAGCTCCTACTTCTACCACAGATACTACTACTCCTACCACCACCACGAGTGCAACTACTTATACAACACACACAACTATTTCCACCACCACCACAGGCGCTCCTACTTCTACCACAGACACTACGACTCCTGCCACCATCATGAGCACTCCTACTTCTACCACAGACACTACTACTGCTACCACCCCCATGAGTGCTCCTACTTCTACCACAGACTGTGCTACTCATACCAACTCCACAAGCGCTCCTATTTCTTCCACAGGCCCTGTTAGACCTACCACCACCACGAGAGCTCCTACTACTATTACAGAAACTACTACTCCTACCCCCACTACGAGCGTTCCTTCTTCTACCACAGACAATACTACTCCTACCACCACCATGAGCACTCCTACTTCTACCACAGACACTACTAACCCTACCACCACCACGAGTGCAACTACTTCTACTACAGACCATACTACTGCTACCACCAAGACGAGTGCTCCTACTTCTACCACAGACATTACTACTCCCACCACAACCATGATTGCTCATACTTCTACAACAGACAGTACTACACCTACCACCACCACGAGCTCTCCTACTATTACCACAGAAACTACTACTCCTACCACCACCATGAGCGCTCCTACTTCTACCAAAGAAATTACTACTCCCACCACCACCAGGAGCTCTCCTACTTCTACCAGAGAAACTACTACTACCAAGACCACGAGCGCTTCTGCTTCTTCCACAGAGTGTGCATCTCCCACCACCACCAAGAGCACTCTTACTTCTAACACAGAACATGCTACTGCTACCACCATGAAGAGTGCAACTACTTCTACGACAGACACTACTACTCTTACCACTACAACGAATGCAACGACTTCTAACACAGACAATACTATTCCTGACAATATCACGAGCAATCCTACTTCTACCACAAAAAGTACTACTACTACCACGAGCACGAGTGCAACACCTTCTACTACAGACACTACTACTCCTACTACCACCACGAGCGCTCCTACTTCTACCACAGACCGTGCAACACCTACGACCTCCACTAGCCCTCCTACTTCTATCACAGACCATACTACTCCTACTTGCAGCACGAGCTCAAGTACTTCTACCACAGAAAATACTTCTCCTACCACCACCACGAGGGCTGCTACTTCTAAAACAGACACTACTACACCTACCAACACCACGAGCACCACTAGTTCGACGACAGACACTACTTCTCCTACCACCATGAGGAACACTCCTACATATACCACAGAATCAACTACTACTACCACCACCACGAGCACTCCAACTTCTACCACAGAAACTACTACACCTACTACCATCATGAGCGCAACTATTTCTACCACAGAGAATACTACACTTACCACCAAGACGAGTGCTCCTCCTTCTACCACAGACACTACTACTCCCACCAGTACCACAGGCGCCCCTACTTCTACTACAGACACTACTACACCTACCTCCACCAGGAACGTTCCTACCTCTACCACAGAAACTACTAATTCTACCATCACAACGAGTGCAACTACTTCTACCACAGACACTACTCCTCCTGCCAATATCACGAGCGCTCCTACTTCTCCCACAAAACCTCCTACTCCTCCCACCACCACGAGAGCACCTCCTTCTACCACAGGCTCTTCTACTCCTACCACCACCACGATTGATCCTACTTCTACCACAGAAACTACAACTCCTACCACCAAAACGAGCACTCCTTCTTTTATCGCATAAAATACTACCCCTACCACCACCACGAGTCCAACTATATCTACCAAAGACACTACTACTCCTAACACCACGATGAATTCTCCTACTTCTACCACAGACACTACTACTCCTGCCACGACCACGAGCGCTCATACTTTTATCAATCACATTACTACTCCCACCACCACTGTGAGCATCACTACGTCCTCCACAGACACTTCTAATCCTACCACCACCACGAGAGAACCTACTTCTACCAGACAAAATACTACTCCTCCCAACAACACGATGATTCCTACTTCTACCGCCAAAACTACTACTCCTACCTCCACCAAGAGTGAAACTACTTCTACCACAGACAGAGTACACCTACCACCACCATGAGTGCTCCGACTTCTACCACAGACATTAATACTCCAAGCACCGCCACGAGGACTCCTACTTCTACAACAGACTGAACTACTTTTCTACCACCACGAGTGCTCCTACTTCTCCCAAAGTAACTACTCCTCGTACCACCAACAAGTACTCTCCTAATTCTACCAGAATAACTACGACTACCACCACCACGAGCGCTACTACTTCTGCCACAGACAGTGCAACTCCTACCACCACTACGTGCGCTCCTACTGCTAACACAGAACATGCTACTCCTACCACACCACGAGTGAAACTACTTCTAACACAGACCTACTACCACAGATCTACCTACCTAGATCCTACTTCTAACAACGACCCTACTAGTCCTACCAACACCACGAGTACTCGTACTTCTACCACAGACACAAGTACTCCTACCACCACCACGAGCGAAACTACTTCTAAAACAGACCTACTACCACAGATATACCTATCTAGATCCTACTTCTACCAAAGACCCTACTAGTCCTACCAACACCACCAGTGCTCCTACTTCTACCACAGACACAACTACTACCACCACCACGAGCTCCACTACTTTAACCACAGATACTTCTACTTCTACTACCACCATGAGTGCTCCTAATTCTACCACAAACACTACTACTCCTACGACCACCACCAGTGCTTCTACTTCTACCAAAAACACTACTACTTCTACCCCCAACACGAACGCAACTACTTCTACCACAGACATTACTATTGCTATCACCACGACGAGCCTTCCTAATTCTACCAGAGACCGTGCGAATACTACCAGGAAGACTAGTGCTCCTACTTCTACCACAGACACTACTACTCCTACCACCACCATGAGTGCTCCTTCTGCTACCACAGTACCTGCTACTCATACCTCCACCACGAGCACAACTACTTCTACCATAGACCGTGCAACTACTACCACCACTACTAGCGTTCCTACTTCTACCACAGACACTACTACTCCTACCACCACCACTAGCGCTCCTACTCCTACCACAGAACCTGCTACTCCTAACTCCACCACCATCACCACTACTTCTACCACAGAAACTACTACTCCTACCACAACCACCAGCGCCACTACAACTACCACGGACAATACTACTCTTAACAGCACGAAAAACGCTCCTACTTCTACCACAGACACTAATACTCCAAGCACCACCACGAGCGCTCCTACGTCTACCACAGATACTGCAACTCCTACCACCACCTCGAGTGCCCCTTCTTCTACCACAGAATCTGCTAATCCTACCACCACCATGATTGCAACTACTTCTACCACAGACCCTGCTACTCTTACCACCACCACAATCGCTCCTAATTCTATCACAGACACTACTATTCCTACCACCACCACGAGTGTTTCTACTTCTACCACAGACTCTACTACTCCTACCCTCACCATGAGCACAACTACTTCTACCACAGACACTACTACTGCTATCACCACCACGAGCCTTCCTACTTCTACCAGGGACCCTGCAACTACTACCAGCAGGACTAGCGCTCCTACTTCTACCACAGACACTACTACTGCTACCACCACCACAAGTGCAACTATTTCTACCACAGAAACTACTATTTCTACCACCACCACGAGCGCAACTACTCACACCACAGACACAACAATGTCTACCACCACCACGAGCGCTCCTACCTCTACCACAGACACTAATACTGCTACCACCACCATGAGCACTCCTACTTCTATCACACACCGTGCAACTCTTACCACCACCAAAAGCGCTCCTATTTCTTCCACAGGCCCTGCTATTCCTACCACAACCATGAAAGCTCCTACTTCTATTACAGAAACAGCTACTCCTAACCCCACCAGGACCGCTCCTTCTTCTACGACAGACAATACTACCCCTACCACCACCATGAGCGCTCCTACTCCTACCACAGACACTACTACTCCTACCACCATCACTAGCGCTCCTACTTCTACCACAGAACCTGCTACTTCTACCACCACCACGAGCGCAACTACTTCTACCACAGACACTACTGCACCGATCACCACCACGAGCCCTCCTACTTCTACGGCAGACCGTACAACTACTACCACAATCACTAGAGCTCCTACTTCTACCACAGATACTACTACTCCTACCACCACCACGAGTGCAACTACTTATACAACACACACAACTATTTCCACCACCACCACAGGCGCTCCTACTTCTACCACAGACACTACGACTCCTGCCACCATCATGAGCACTCCTACTTCTACCACAGACACTACTACTGCTACCACCCCCATGAGTGCTCCTACTTCTACCACAGACTGTGCTACTCATACCAACTCCACAAGCGCTCCTATTTCTTCCACAGGCCCTGTTAGACCTACCACCACCACGAGAGCTCCTACTACTATTACAGAAACTACTACTCCTACCCCCACTACGAGCGTTCCTTCTTCTACCACAGACAATACTACTCCTACCACCACCATGAGCACTCCTACTTCTACCACAGACACTACTAACCCTACCACCACCACGAGTGCAACTACTTCTACTACAGACCATACTACTGCTACCACCAAGACGAGTGCTCCTACTTCTACCACAGACATTACTACTCCCACCACAACCATGATTGCTCATACTTCTACAACAGACAGTACTACACCTACCACCACCACGAGCTCTCCTACTATTACCACAGAAACTACTACTCCTACCACCACCATGAGCGCTCCTACTTCTACCAAAGAAATTACTACTCCCACCACCACCAGGAGCTCTCCTACTTCTACCAGAGAAACTACTACTACCAAGACCACGAGCGCTTCTGCTTCTTCCACAGAGTGTGCATCTCCCACCACCACCAAGAGCACTCTTACTTCTAACACAGAACATGCTACTGCTACCACCATGAAGAGTGCAACTACTTCTACGACAGACACTACTACTCTTACCACTACAACGAATGCAACGACTTCTAACACAGACAATACTATTCCTGACAATATCACGAGCAATCCTACTTCTACCACAAAAAGTACTACTACTACCACGAGCACGAGTGCAACACCTTCTACTACAGACACTACTACTCCTACTACCACCACGAGCGCTCCTACTTCTACCACAGACCGTGCAACACCTACGACCTCCACTAGCCCTCCTACTTCTATCACAGACCATACTACTCCTACTTGCAGCACGAGCTCAAGTACTTCTACCACAGAAAATACTTCTCCTACCACCACCACGAGGGCTGCTACTTCTAAAACAGACACTACTACACCTACCAACACCACGAGCACCACTAGTTCGACGACAGACACTACTTCTCCTACCACCATGAGGAACACTCCTACATATACCACAGAATCAACTACTACTACCACCACCACGAGCACTCCAACTTCTACCACAGAAACTACTACACCTACTACCATCATGAGCGCAACTATTTCTACCACAGAGAATACTACACTTACCACCAAGACGAGTGCTCCTCCTTCTACCACAGACACTACTACTCCCACCAGTACCACAGGCGCCCCTACTTCTACTACAGACACTACTACACCTACCTCCACCAGGAACGTTCCTACCTCTACCACAGAAACTACTAATTCTACCATCACAACGAGTGCAACTACTTCTACCACAGACACTACTCCTCCTGCCAATATCACGAGCGCTCCTACTTCTCCCACAAAACCTCCTACTCCTCCCACCACCACGAGAGCACCTCCTTCTACCACAGGCTCTTCTACTCCTACCACCACCACGATTGATCCTACTTCTACCACAGAAACTACAACTCCTACCACCAAAACGAGCACTCCTTCTTTTATCGCATAAAATACTACCCCTACCACCACCACGAGTCCAACTATATCTACCAAAGACACTACTACTCCTAACACCACGATGAATTCTCCTACTTCTACCACAGACACTACTACTCCTGCCACGACCACGAGCGCTCATACTTTTATCAATCACATTACTACTCCCACCACCACTGTGAGCATCACTACGTCCTCCACAGACACTTCTAATCCTACCACCACCACGAGAGAACCTACTTCTACCAGACAAAATACTACTCCTCCCAACAACACGATGATTCCTACTTCTACCGCCAAAACTACTACTCCTACCTCCACCAAGAGTGAAACTACTTCTACCACAGACAGAGTACACCTACCACCACCATGAGTGCTCCTACTTCTACCACAGACATTAATACTCCAAGCACCGCCACGAGGACTCCTACTTCTACAACAGACTGAACTACTTTTCTACCACCACGAGTGCTCCTACTTCTCCCAAAGTAACTACTCCTCGTACCACCAACAAGTACTCTCCTAATTCTACCAGAATAACTACGACTACCACCACCACGAGCGCTACTACTTCTGCCACAGACAGTGCAACTCCTACCACCACTACGTGCGCTCCTACTGCTAACACAGAACATGCTACTCCTACCACACCACGAGTGAAACTACTTCTAACACAGACCTACTACCACAGATCTACCTACCTAGATCCTACTTCTAACAACGACCCTACTAGTCCTACCAACACCACGAGTACTCGTACTTCTACCACAGACACAAGTACTCCTACCACCACCACGAGCGAAACTACTTCTAAAACAGACCTACTACCACAGATATACCTATCTAGATCCTACTTCTACCAAAGACCCTACTAGTCCTACCAACACCACCAGTGCTCCTACTTCTACCACAGACACAACTACTACCACCACCACGAGCTCCACTACTTTAACCACAGATACTTCTACTTCTACTACCACCATGAGTGCTCCTAATTCTACCACAAACACTACTACTCCTACGACCACCACCAGTGCTTCTACTTCTACCAAAAACACTACTACTTCTACCCCCAACACGAACGCAACTACTTCTACCACAGACATTACTATTGCTATCACCACGACGAGCCTTCCTAATTCTACCAGAGACCGTGCGAATACTACCAGGAAGACTAGTGCTCCTACTTCTACCACAGACACTACTACTCCTACCACCACCATGAGTGCTCCTTCTGCTACCACAGTACCTGCTACTCATACCTCCACCACGAGCACAACTACTTCTACCATAGACCGTGCAACTACTACCACCACTACTAGCGTTCCTACTTCTACCACAGACACTACTACTCCTACCACCACCACTAGCGCTCCTACTCCTACCACAGAACCTGCTACTCCTAACTCCACCACCATCACCACTACTTCTACCACAGAAACTACTACTCCTACCACAACCACCAGCGCCACTACAACTACCACGGACAATACTACTCTTAACAGCACGAAAAACGCTCCTACTTCTACCACAGACACTAATACTCCAAGCACCACCACGAGCGCTCCTACGTCTACCACAGATACTGCAACTCCTACCACCACCTCGAGTGCCCCTTCTTCTACCACAGAATCTGCTAATCCTACCACCACCATGATTGCAACTACTTCTACCACAGACCCTGCTACTCTTACCACCACCACAATCGCTCCTAATTCTATCACAGACACTACTATTCCTACCACCACCACGAGTGTTTCTACTTCTACCACAGACTCTACTACTCCTACCCTCACCATGAGCACAACTACTTCTACCACAGACACTACTACTGCTATCACCACCACGAGCCTTCCTACTTCTACCAGGGACCCTGCAACTACTACCAGCAGGACTAGCGCTCCTACTTCTACCACAGACACTACTACTGCTACCACCACCACAAGTGCAACTATTTCTACCACAGAAACTACTATTTCTACCACCACCACGAGCGCAACTACTCACACCACAGACACAACAATGTCTACCACCACCACGAGCGCTCCTACCTCTACCACAGACACTAATACTGCTACCACCACCATGAGCACTCCTACTTCTATCACACACCGTGCAACTCTTACCACCACCAAAAGCGCTCCTATTTCTTCCACAGGCCCTGCTATTCCTACCACAACCATGAAAGCTCCTACTTCTATTACAGAAACAGCTACTCCTAACCCCACCAGGACCGCTCCTTCTTCTACGACAGACAATACTACCCCTACCACCACCATGAGCGCTCCTACTCCTACCACAGACACTACTACTCCTACCACCATCACTAGCGCTCCTACTTCTACCACAGAACCTGCTACTTCTACCACCACCACGAGCGCAACTACTTCTACCACAGACACTACTGCACCGATCACCACCACGAGCCCTCCTACTTCTACGGCAGACCGTACAACTACTACCACAATCACTAGAGCTCCTACTTCTACCACAGATACTACTACTCCTACCACCACCACGAGTGCAACTACTTATACAACACACACAACTATTTCCACCACCACCACAGGCGCTCCTACTTCTACCACAGACACTACGACTCCTGCCACCATCATGAGCACTCCTACTTCTACCACAGACACTACTACTGCTACCACCCCCATGAGTGCTCCTACTTCTACCACAGACTGTGCTACTCATACCAACTCCACAAGCGCTCCTATTTCTTCCACAGGCCCTGTTAGACCTACCACCACCACGAGAGCTCCTACTACTATTACAGAAACTACTACTCCTACCCCCACTACGAGCGTTCCTTCTTCTACCACAGACAATACTACTCCTACCACCACCATGAGCACTCCTACTTCTACCACAGACACTACTAACCCTACCACCACCACGAGTGCAACTACTTCTACTACAGACCATACTACTGCTACCACCAAGACGAGTGCTCCTACTTCTACCACAGACATTACTACTCCCACCACAACCATGATTGCTCATACTTCTACAACAGACAGTACTACACCTACCACCACCACGAGCTCTCCTACTATTACCACAGAAACTACTACTCCTACCACCACCATGAGCGCTCCTACTTCTACCAAAGAAATTACTACTCCCACCACCACCAGGAGCTCTCCTACTTCTACCAGAGAAACTACTACTACCAAGACCACGAGCGCTTCTGCTTCTTCCACAGAGTGTGCATCTCCCACCACCACCAAGAGCACTCTTACTTCTAACACAGAACATGCTACTGCTACCACCATGAAGAGTGCAACTACTTCTACGACAGACACTACTACTCTTACCACTACAACGAATGCAACGACTTCTAACACAGACAATACTATTCCTGACAATATCACGAGCAATCCTACTTCTACCACAAAAAGTACTACTACTACCACGAGCACGAGTGCAACACCTTCTACTACAGACACTACTACTCCTACTACCACCACGAGCGCTCCTACTTCTACCACAGACCGTGCAACACCTACGACCTCCACTAGCCCTCCTACTTCTATCACAGACCATACTACTCCTACTTGCAGCACGAGCTCAAGTACTTCTACCACAGAAAATACTTCTCCTACCACCACCACGAGGGCTGCTACTTCTAAAACAGACACTACTACACCTACCAACACCACGAGCACCACTAGTTCGACGACAGACACTACTTCTCCTACCACCATGAGGAACACTCCTACATATACCACAGAATCAACTACTACTACCACCACCACGAGCACTCCAACTTCTACCACAGAAACTACTACACCTACTACCATCATGAGCGCAACTATTTCTACCACAGAGAATACTACACTTACCACCAAGACGAGTGCTCCTCCTTCTACCACAGACACTACTACTCCCACCAGTACCACAGGCGCCCCTACTTCTACTACAGACACTACTACACCTACCTCCACCAGGAACGTTCCTACCTCTACCACAGAAACTACTAATTCTACCATCACAACGAGTGCAACTACTTCTACCACAGACACTACTCCTCCTGCCAATATCACGAGCGCTCCTACTTCTCCCACAAAACCTCCTACTCCTCCCACCACCACGAGAGCACCTCCTTCTACCACAGGCTCTTCTACTCCTACCACCACCACGATTGATCCTACTTCTACCACAGAAACTACAACTCCTACCACCAAAACGAGCACTCCTTCTTTTATCGCATAAAATACTACCCCTACCACCACCACGAGTCCAACTATATCTACCAAAGACACTACTACTCCTAACACCACGATGAATTCTCCTACTTCTACCACAGACACTACTACTCCTGCCACGACCACGAGCGCTCATACTTTTATCAATCACATTACTACTCCCACCACCACTGTGAGCATCACTACGTCCTCCACAGACACTTCTAATCCTACCACCACCACGAGAGAACCTACTTCTACCAGACAAAATACTACTCCTCCCAACAACACGATGATTCCTACTTCTACCGCCAAAACTACTACTCCTACCTCCACCAAGAGTGAAACTACTTCTACCACAGACAGAGTACACCTACCACCACCATGAGTGCTCCGACTTCTACCACAGACATTAATACTCCAAGCACCGCCACGAGGACTCCTACTTCTACAACAGACTGAACTACTTTTCTACCACCACGAGTGCTCCTACTTCTCCCAAAGTAACTACTCCTCGTACCACCAACAAGTACTCTCCTAATTCTACCAGAATAACTACGACTACCACCACCACGAGCGCTACTACTTCTGCCACAGACAGTGCAACTCCTACCACCACTACGTGCGCTCCTACTGCTAACACAGAACATGCTACTCCTACCACACCACGAGTGAAACTACTTCTAACACAGACCTACTACCACAGATCTACCTACCTAGATCCTACTTCTAACAACGACCCTACTAGTCCTACCAACACCACGAGTACTCGTACTTCTACCACAGACACAAGTACTCCTACCACCACCACGAGCGAAACTACTTCTAAAACAGACCTACTACCACAGATATACCTATCTAGATCCTACTTCTACCAAAGACCCTACTAGTCCTACCAACACCACCAGTGCTCCTACTTCTACCACAGACACAACTACTACCACCACCACGAGCTCCACTACTTTAACCACAGATACTTCTACTTCTACTACCACCATGAGTGCTCCTAATTCTACCACAAACACTACTACTCCTACGACCACCACCAGTGCTTCTACTTCTACCAAAAACACTACTACTTCTACCCCCAACACGAACGCAACTACTTCTACCACAGACATTACTATTGCTATCACCACGACGAGCCTTCCTAATTCTACCAGAGACCGTGCGAATACTACCAGGAAGACTAGTGCTCCTACTTCTACCACAGACACTACTACTCCTACCACCACCATGAGTGCTCCTTCTGCTACCACAGTACCTGCTACTCATACCTCCACCACGAGCACAACTACTTCTACCATAGACCGTGCAACTACTACCACCACTACTAGCGTTCCTACTTCTACCACAGACACTACTACTCCTACCACCACCACTAGCGCTCCTACTCCTACCACAGAACCTGCTACTCCTAACTCCACCACCATCACCACTACTTCTACCACAGAAACTACTACTCCTACCACAACCACCAGCGCCACTACAACTACCACGGACAATACTACTCTTAACAGCACGAAAAACGCTCCTACTTCTACCACAGACACTAATACTCCAAGCACCACCACGAGCGCTCCTACGTCTACCACAGATACTGCAACTCCTACCACCACCTCGAGTGCCCCTTCTTCTACCACAGAATCTGCTAATCCTACCACCACCATGATTGCAACTACTTCTACCACAGACCCTGCTACTCTTACCACCACCACAATCGCTCCTAATTCTATCACAGACACTACTATTCCTACCACCACCACGAGTGTTTCTACTTCTACCACAGACTCTACTACTCCTACCCTCACCATGAGCACAACTACTTCTACCACAGACACTACTACTGCTATCACCACCACGAGCCTTCCTACTTCTACCAGGGACCCTGCAACTACTACCAGCAGGACTAGCGCTCCTACTTCTACCACAGACACTACTACTGCTACCACCACCACAAGTGCAACTATTTCTACCACAGAAACTACTATTTCTACCACCACCACGAGCGCAACTACTCACACCACAGACACAACAATGTCTACCACCACCACGAGCGCTCCTACCTCTACCACAGACACTAATACTGCTACCACCACCATGAGCACTCCTACTTCTATCACACACCGTGCAACTCTTACCACCACCAAAAGCGCTCCTATTTCTTCCACAGGCCCTGCTATTCCTACCACAACCATGAAAGCTCCTACTTCTATTACAGAAACAGCTACTCCTAACCCCACCAGGACCGCTCCTTCTTCTACGACAGACAATACTACCCCTACCACCACCATGAGCGCTCCTACTCCTACCACAGACACTACTACTCCTACCACCATCACTAGCGCTCCTACTTCTACCACAGAACCTGCTACTTCTACCACCACCACGAGCGCAACTACTTCTACCACAGACACTACTGCACCGATCACCACCACGAGCCCTCCTACTTCTACGGCAGACCGTACAACTACTACCACAATCACTAGAGCTCCTACTTCTACCACAGATACTACTACTCCTACCACCACCACGAGTGCAACTACTTATACAACACACACAACTATTTCCACCACCACCACAGGCGCTCCTACTTCTACCACAGACACTACGACTCCTGCCACCATCATGAGCACTCCTACTTCTACCACAGACACTACTACTGCTACCACCCCCATGAGTGCTCCTACTTCTACCACAGACTGTGCTACTCATACCAACTCCACATAAGCGCTCCTATTTCTTCCACAGGCCCTGTTAGACCTACCACCACCACGAGAGCTCCTACTACTATTACAGAAACTACTACTCCTACCCCCACTACGAGCGTTCCTTCTTCTACCACAGACAATACTACTCCTACCACCACCATGAGCACTCCTACTTCTACCACAGACACTACTAACCCTACCACCACCACGAGTGCAACTACTTCTACTACAGACCATACTACTGCTACCACCAAGACGAGTGCTCCTACTTCTACCACAGACATTACTACTCCCACCACAACCATGATTGCTCATACTTCTACAACAGACAGTACTACACCTACCACCACCACGAGCTCTCCTACTATTACCACAGAAACTACTACTCCTACCACCACCATGAGCGCTCCTACTTCTACCAAAGAAATTACTACTCCCACCACCACCAGGAGCTCTCCTACTTCTACCAGAGAAACTACTACTACCAAGACCACGAGCGCTTCTGCTTCTTCCACAGAGTGTGCATCTCCCACCACCACCAAGAGCACTCTTACTTCTAACACAGAACATGCTACTGCTACCACCATGAAGAGTGCAACTACTTCTACGACAGACACTACTACTCTTACCACTACAACGAATGCAACGACTTCTAACACAGACAATACTATTCCTGACAATATCACGAGCAATCCTACTTCTACCACAAAAAGTACTACTACTACCACGAGCACGAGTGCAACACCTTCTACTACAGACACTACTACTCCTACTACCACCACGAGCGCTCCTACTTCTACCACAGACCGTGCAACACCTACGACCTCCACTAGCCCTCCTACTTCTATCACAGACCATACTACTCCTACTTGCAGCACGAGCTCAAGTACTTCTACCACAGAAAATACTTCTCCTACCACCACCACGAGGGCTGCTACTTCTAAAACAGACACTACTACACCTACCAACACCACGAGCACCACTAGTTCGACGACAGACACTACTTCTCCTACCACCATGAGAACACTCCTACATATACCACAGAATCAACTACTACTACCACCACCACGAGCACTCCAACTTCTACCACAGAAACTACTACACCTACTACCATCATGAGCGCAACTATTTCTACCACAGAGAATACTACACTTACCACCAAGACGAGTGCTCCTCCTTCTACCACAGACACTACTACTCCCACCAGTACCACAGGCGCCCCTACTTCTACTACAGACACTACTACACCTACCTCCACCAGGAACGTTCCTACCTCTACCACAGAAACTACTAATTCTACCATCACAACGAGTGCAACTACTTCTACCACAGACACTACTCCTCCTGCCAATATCACGAGCGCTCCTACTTCTCCCACAAAACCTCCTACTCCTCCCACACCCACGAGAGCACCTCCTTCTACCACAGGCTCTTCTACTCCTACCACCACCACGATTGATCCTACTTCTACCACAGAAACTACAACTCCTACCACCAAAACGAGCACTCCTTCTTTTATCGCATAAAATACTACCCCTACCACCACCACGAGTCCAACTATATCTACCAAAGACACTACTACTCCTAACACCACGATGAATTCTCCTACTTCTACCACAGACACTACTACTCCTGCCACGACCACGAGCGCTCATACTTTTATCAATCACATTACTACTCCCACCACCACTGTGAGCATCACTACGTCCTCCACAGACACTTCTAATCCTACCACCACCACGAGAGAACCTACTTCTACCAGACAAAATACTACTCCTCCCAACAACACGATGATTCCTACTTCTACCGCCAAAACTACTACTCCTACCTCCACCAAGAGTGAAACTACTTCTACCACAGACAGAGTACACCTACCACCACCATGAGTGCTCCGACTTCTACCACAGACATTAATACTCCAAGCACCGCCACGAGGACTCCTACTTCTACAACAGACTGAACTACTTTTCTACCACCACGAGTGCTCCTACTTCTCCCAAAGTAACTACTCCTCGTACCACCAACAAGTACTCTCCTAATTCTACCAGAATAACTACGACTACCACCACCACGAGCGCTACTACTTCTGCCACAGACAGTGCAACTCCTACCACCACTACGTGCGCTCCTACTGCTAACACAGAACATGCTACTCCTACCACACCACGAGTGAAACTACTTCTAACACAGACCTACTACCACAGATCTACCTACCTAGATCCTACTTCTAACAACGACCCTACTAGTCCTACCAACACCACGAGTACTCGTACTTCTACCACAGACACAAGTACTCCTACCACCACCACGAGCGAAACTACTTCTAAAACAGACCTACTACCACAGATATACCTATCTAGATCCTACTTCTACCAAAGACCCTACTAGTCCTACCAACACCACCAGTGCTCCTACTTCTACCACAGACACAACTACTACACCACCACGAAGCTCCACTACTTTAACCACAGATACTTCTACTTCTACTACCACCATGAGTGCTCCTAATTCTACCACAAACACTACTACTCCTACGACCACCACCAGTGCTTCTACTTCTACCAAAAACACTACTACTTCTACCCCCAACACGAACGCAACTACTTCTACCACAGACATTACTATTGCTATCACCACGACGAGCCTTCCTAATTCTACCAGAGACCGTGCGAATACTACCAGGAAGACTAGTGCTCCTACTTCTACCACAGACACTACTACTCCTACCACCACCATGAGTGCTCCTTTCTGCTACCACAGTACCTGCTACTCATACCTCCACCACGAGCACAACTACTTCTACCATAGACCGTGCAACTACTACCACCACTACTAGCGTTCCTACTTCTACCACAGACACTACTACTCCTACCACCACCACTAGCGCTCCTACTCCTACCACAGAACCTGCTACTCCTAACTCCACCACCATCACCACTACTTCTACCACAGAAACTACTACTCCTACCACAACCACCAGCGCCACTACAACTACCACGGACAATACTACTCTTAACAGCACGAAAAACGCTCCTACTTCTACCACAGACACTAATACTCCAAGCACCACCACGAGCGCTCCTACGTCTACCACAGATACTGCAACTCCTACCACCACCTCGAGTGCCCCTTCTTCTACCACAGAATCTGCTAATCCTACCACCACCATGATTGCAACTACTTCTACCACAGACCCTGCTACTCTTACCACCACCACAATCGCTCCTAATTCTATCACAGACACTACTATTCCTACCACCACCACGAGTGTTTCTACTTCTACCACAGACTCTACTACTCCTACCCTCACCATGAGCACAACTACTTCTACCACAGACACTACTACTGCTATCACCACCACGAGCCTTCCTACTTCTACCAGGGACCCTGCAACTACTACCAGCAGGACTAGCGCTCCTACTTCTACCACAGACACTACTACTGGCTACCACCACCACAAGTGCAACTATTTCTACCACAGAAACTACTATTTCTACCACCACCACGAGCGCAACTACTCACACCACAGACACAACAATGTCTACCACCACCACGAGCGCTCCTACCTCTACCACAGACACTAATACTGCTACCACCACCATGAGCACTCCTACTTCTATCACACACCGTGCAACTCTTACCACCACCAAAAGCGCTCTATTTCTTCCACAGGCCCTGCTATTCCTACCACAACCATGAAAGCTCCTACTTCTATTACAGAAACAGCTACTCCTAACCCCACCAGGACCGCTCCTTCTTCTACGACAGACAATACTACCCCTACCACCACCATGAGCGCTCCTACTCCTACCACAGACACTACTACTCCTACCACCATCACTAGCGCTCCTACTTCTACCACAGAACCTGCTACTTCTACCACCACCACGAGCGCAACTACTTCTACCACAGACACTACTGCACCGATCACCACCACGAGCCCTCCTACTTCTACGGCAGACCGTACAACTACTACCACAATCACTAGAGCTCCTACTTCTACCACAGATACTACTACTCCTACCACCACCACGAGTGCAACTACTTATACAACACACACAACTATTTCCACCACCACCACAGGCGCTCCTACTTCTACCACAGACACTACGACTCCTGCCACCATCATGAGCACTCCTACTTCTACCACAGACACTACTACTGCTACCACCCCCATGAGTGCTCCTACTTCTACCACAGACTGTGCTACTCATACCAACTCCACAAGCGCTCCTATTTCTTCCACAGGCCCTGTTAGACCTACCACCACCACGAGAGCTCCTACTACTATTACAGAAACTACTACTCCTACCCCCACTACGAGCGTTCCTTCTTCTACCACAGACAATACTACTCCTACCACCACCATGAGCACTCCTACTTCTACCACAGACACTACTAACCCTACCACCACCACGAGTGCAACTACTTCTACTACAGACCATACTACTGCTACCACCAAGACGAGTGCTCCTACTTCTACCACAGACATTACTACTCCCACCACAACCATGATTGCTCATACTTCTACAACAGACAGTACTACACCTACCACCACCACGAGCTCTCCTACTATTACCACAGAAACTACTACTCCTACCACCACCATGAGCGCTCCTACTTCTACCAAAGAAATTACTACTCCCACCACCACCAGGAGCTCTCCTACTTCTACCAGAGAAACTACTACTACCAAGACCACGAGCGCTTCTGCTTCTTCCACAGAGTGTGCATCTCCCACCACCACCAAGAGCACTCTTACTTCTAACACAGAACATGCTACTGCTACCACCATGAAGAGTGCAACTACTTCTACGACAGACACTACTACTCTTACCACTACAACGAATGCAACGACTTCTAACACAGACAATACTATTCCTGACAATATCACGAGCAATCCTACTTCTACCACAAAAAGTACTACTACTACCACGAGCACGAGTGCAACACCTTCTACTACAGACACTACTACTCCTACTACCACCACGAGCGCTCCTACTTCTACCACAGACCGTGCAACACCTACGACCTCCACTAGCCCTCCTACTTCTATCACAGACCATACTACTCCTACTTGCAGCACGAGCTCAAGTACTTCTACCACAGAAAATACTTCTCCTACCACCACCACGAGGGCTGCTACTTCTAAAACAGACACTACTACACCTACCAACACCACGAGCACCACTAGTTCGACGACAGACACTACTTCTCCTACCACCATGAGAACACTCCTACATATACCACAGAATCAACTACTACTACCACCACCACGAGCACTCAACTTCTACCACAGAAACTACTACACCTACTACCATCATGAGCGCAACTATTTCTACCACAGAGAATACTACACTTACCACCAAGACGAGTGCTCCTCCTTCTACCACAGACACTACTACTCCCACCAGTACCACAGGCGCCCCTACTTCTACTACAGACACTACTACACCTACCTCCACCAGGAACGTTCCTACCTCTACCACAGAAACTACTAATTCTACCATCACAACGAGTGCAACTACTTCTACCACAGACACTACTCCTCCTGCCAATATCACGAGCGCTCCTACTTCTCCCACAAAACCTCCTACTCCTCCCACCACCACGAGAGCACCTCCTTCTACCACAGGCTCTTCTACTCCTACCACCACCACGATTGATCCTACTTCTACCACAGAAACTACAACTCCTACCACCAAAACGAGCACTCCTTCTTTTATCGCATAAAATACTACCCCTACCACCACCACGAGTCCAACTATATCTACCAAAGACACTACTACTCCTAACACCACGATGAATTCTCCTACTTCTACCACAGACACTACTACTCCTGCCACGACCACGAGCGCTCATACTTTTATCAATCACATTACTACTCCCACCACCACTGTGAGCATCACTACGTCCTCCACAGACACTTCTAATCCTACCACCACCACGAGAGAACCTACTTCTACCAGACAAAATACTACTCCTCCCAACAACACGATGATTCCTACTTCTACCGCCAAAACTACTACTCCTACCTCCACCAAGAGTGAAACTACTTCTACCACAGACAGAGTACACCTACCACCACCATGAGTGCTCCGACTTCTACCACAGACATTAATACTCCAAGCACCGCCACGAGGACTCCTACTTCTACAACAGACTGAACTACTTTTCTACCACCACGAGTGCTCCTACTTCTCCCAAAGTAACTACTCCTCGTACCACCAACAAGTACTCTCCTAATTCTACCAGAATAACTACGACTACCACCACCACGAGCGCTACTACTTCTGCCACAGACAGTGCAACTCCTACCACCACTACGTGCGCTCCTACTGCTAACACAGAACATGCTACTCCTACCACACCACGAGTGAAACTACTTCTAACACAGACCTACTACCACAGATCTACCTACCTAGATCCTACTTCTAACAACGACCCTACTAGTCCTACCAACACCACGAGTACTCGTACTTCTACCACAGACACAAGTACTCCTACCACCACCACGAGCGAAACTACTTCTAAAACAGACCTACTACCACAGATATACCTATCTAGATCCTACTTCTACCAAAGACCCTACTAGTCCTACCAACACCACCAGTGCTCCTACTTCTACCACAGACACAACTACTACCACCACCACGAGCTCCACTACTTTAACCACAGATACTTCTACTTCTACTACCACCATGAGTGCTCCTAATTCTACCACAAACACTACTACTCCTACGACCACCACCAGTGCTTCTACTTCTACCAAAAACACTACTACTTCTACCCCCAACACGAACGCAACTACTTCTACCACAGACATTACTATTGCTATCACCACGACGAGCCTTCCTAATTCTACCAGAGACCGTGCGAATACTACCAGGAAGACTAGTGCTCCTACTTCTACCACAGACACTACTAATCCTACCACCACCATGAGTGCTCCTTCTGCTACCACAGTACCTGCTACTCATACCTCCACCACGAGCACAACTACTTCTACCATAGACCGTGCAACTACTACCACCACTACTAGCGTTCCTACTTCTACCACAGACACTACTACTCCTACCACCACCACTAGCGCTCCTACTCCTACCACAGAACCTGCTACTCCTAACTCCACCACCATCACCACTACTTCTACCACAGAAACTACTACTCCTACCACAACCACCAGCGCCACTACAACTACCACGGACAATACTACTCTTAACAGCACGAAAAACGCTCCTACTTCTACCACAGACACTAATACTCCAAGCACCACCACGAGCGCTCCTACGTCTACCACAGATACTGCAACTCCTACCACCACCTCGAGTGCCCCTTCTTCTACCACAGAATCTGCTAATCCTACCACCACCATGATTGCAACTACTTCTACCACAGACCCTGCTACTCTTACCACCACCACAATCGCTCCTAATTCTATCACAGACACTACTATTCCTACCACCACCACGAGTGTTTCTACTTCTACCACAGACTCTACTACTCCTACCCTCACCATGAGCACAACTACTTCTACCACAGACACTACTACTGCTATCACCACCACGAGCCTTCCTACTTCTACCAGGGACCCTGCAACTACTACCAGCAGGACTAGCGCTCCTACTTCTACCACAGACACTACTACTGCTACCACCACCACAAGTGCAACTATTTCTACCACAGAAACTACTATTTCTACCACCACCACGAGCGCAACTACTCACACCACAGACACAACAATGTCTACCACCACCACGAGCGCTCCTACCTCTACCACAGACACTAATACTGCTACCACCACCATGAGCACTCCTACTTCTATCACACACCGTGCAACTCTTACCACCACCAAAAGCGCTCCTATTTCTTCCACAGGCCCTGCTATTCCTACCACAACCATGAAAGCTCCTACTTCTATTACAGAAACAGCTACTCCTAACCCCACCAGGACCGCTCCTTCTTCTACGACAGACAATACTACCCCTACCACCACCATGAGCGCTCCTACTCCTACCACAGACACTACTACTCCTACCACCATCACTAGCGCTCCTACTTCTACCACAGAACCTGCTACTTCTACCACCACCACGAGCGCAACTACTTCTACCACAGACACTACTGCACCGATCACCACCACGAGCCCTCCTACTTCTACGGCAGACCGTACAACTACTACCACAATCACTAGAGCTCCTACTTCTACCACAGATACTACTACTCCTACCACCACCACGAGTGCAACTACTTATACAACACACACAACTATTTCCACCACCACCACAGGCGCTCCTACTTCTACCACAGACACTACGACTCCTGCCACCATCATGAGCACTCCTACTTCTACCACAGACACTACTACTGCTACCACCCCCATGAGTGCTCCTACTTCTACCACAGACTGTGCTACTCATACCAACTCCACAAGCGCTCCTATTTCTTCCACAGGCCCTGTTAGACCTACCACCACCACGAGAGCTCCTACTACTATTACAGAAACTACTACTCCTACCCCCACTACGAGCGTTCCTTCTTCTACCACAGACAATACTACTCCTACCACCACCATGAGCACTCCTACTTCTACCACAGACACTACTAACCCTACCACCACCACGAGTGCAACTACTTCTACTACAGACCATACTACTGCTACCACCAAGACGAGTGCTCCTACTTCTACCACAGACATTACTACTCCCACCACAACCATGATTGCTCATACTTCTACAACAGACAGTACTACACCTACCACCACCACGAGCTCTCCTACTATTACCACAGAAACTACTACTCCTACCACCACCATGAGCGCTCCTACTTCTACCAAAGAAATTACTACTCCCACCACCACCAGGAGCTCTCCTACTTCTACCAGAGAAACTACTACTACCAAGACCACGAGCGCTTCTGCTTCTTCCACAGAGTGTGCATCTCCCACCACCACCAAGAGCACTCTTACTTCTAACACAGAACATGCTACTGCTACCACCATGAAGAGTGCAACTACTTCTACGACAGACACTACTACTCTTACCACTACAACGAATGCAACGACTTCTAACACAGACAATACTATTCCTGACAATATCACGAGCAATCCTACTTCTACCACAAAAAGTACTACTACTACCACGAGCACGAGTGCAACACCTTCTACTACAGACACTACTACTCCTACTACCACCACGAGCGCTCCTACTTCTACCACAGACCGTGCAACACCTACGACCTCCACTAGCCCTCCTACTTCTATCACAGACCATACTACTCCTACTTGCAGCACGAGCTCAAGTACTTCTACCACAGAAAATACTTCTCCTACCACCACCACGAGGGCTGCTACTTCTAAAACAGACACTACTACACCTACCAACACCACGAGCACCACTAGTTCGACGACAGACACTACTTCTCCTACCACCATGAGGAACACTCCTACATATACCACAGAATCAACTACTACTACCACCACCACGAGCACTCCAACTTCTACCACAGAAACTACTACACCTACTACCATCATGAGCGCAACTATTTCTACCACAGAGAATACTACACTTACCACCAAGACGAGTGCTCCTCCTTCTACCACAGACACTACTACTCCCACCAGTACCACAGGCGCCCCTACTTCTACTACAGACACTACTACACCTACCTCCACCAGGAACGTTCCTACCTCTACCACAGAAACTACTAATTCTACCATCACAACGAGTGCAACTACTTCTACCACAGACACTACTCCTCCTGCCAATATCACGAGCGCTCCTACTTCTCCCACAAAACCTCCTACTCCTCCCACCACCACGAGAGCACCTCCTTCTACCACAGGCTCTTCTACTCCTACCACCACCACGATTGATCCTACTTCTACCACAGAAACTACAACTCCTACCACCAAAACGAGCACTCCTTCTTTTATCGCATAAAATACTACCCCTACCACCACCACGAGTCCAACTATATCTACCAAAGACACTACTACTCCTAACACCACGATGAATTCTCCTACTTCTACCACAGACACTACTACTCCTGCCACGACCACGAGCGCTCATACTTTTATCAATCACATTACTACTCCCACCACCACTGTGAGCATCACTACGTCCTCCACAGACACTTCTAATCCTACCACCACCACGAGAGAACCTACTTCTACCAGACAAAATACTACTCCTCCCAACAACACGATGATTCCTACTTCTACCGCCAAAACTACTACTCCTACCTCCACCAAGAGTGAAACTACTTCTACCACAGACAGAGTACACCTACCACCACCATGAGTGCTCCGACTTCTACCACAGACATTAATACTCCAAGCACCGCCACGAGGACTCCTACTTCTACAACAGACTGAACTACTTTTCTACCACCACGAGTGCTCCTACTTCTCCCAAAGTAACTACTCCTCGTACCACCAACAAGTACTCTCCTAATTCTACCAGAATAACTACGACTACCACCACCACGAGCGCTACTACTTCTGCCACAGACAGTGCAACTCCTACCACCACTACGTGCGCTCCTACTGCTAACACAGAACATGCTACTCCTACCACACCACGAGTGAAACTACTTCTAACACAGACCTACTACCACAGATCTACCTACCTAGATCCTACTTCTAACAACGACCCTACTAGTCCTACCAACACCACGAGTACTCGTACTTCTACCACAGACACAAGTACTCCTACCACCACCACGAGCGAAACTACTTCTAAAACAGACCTACTACCACAGATATACCTATCTAGATCCTACTTCTACCAAAGACCCTACTAGTCCTACCAACACCACCAGTGCTCCTACTTCTACCACAGACACAACTACTACCACCACCACGAGCTCCACTACTTTAACCACAGATACTTCTACTTCTACTACCACCATGAGTGCTCCTAATTCTACCACAAACACTACTACTCCTACGACCACCACCAGTGCTTCTACTTCTACCAAAAACACTACTACTTCTACCCCCAACACGAACGCAACTACTTCTACCACAGACATTACTATTGCTATCACCACGACGAGCCTTCCTAATTCTACCAGAGACCGTGCGAATACTACCAGGAAGACTAGTGCTCCTACTTCTACCACAGACACTACTAATCCTACCACCACCATGAGTGCTCCTTCTGCTACCACAGTACCTGCTACTCATACCTCCACCACGAGCACAACTACTTCTACCATAGACCGTGCAACTACTACCACCACTACTAGCGTTCCTACTTCTACCACAGACACTACTACTCCTACCACCACCACTAGCGCTCCTACTCCTACCACAGAACCTGCTACTCCTAACTCCACCACCATCACCACTACTTCTACCACAGAAACTACTACTCCTACCACAACCACCAGCGCCACTACAACTACCACGGACAATACTACTCTTAACAGCACGAAAAACGCTCCTACTTCTACCACAGACACTAATACTCCAAGCACCACCACGAGCGCTCCTACGTCTACCACAGATACTGCAACTCCTACCACCACCTCGAGTGCCCCTTCTTCTACCACAGAATCTGCTAATCCTACCACCACCATGATTGCAACTACTTCTACCACAGACCCTGCTACTCTTACCACCACCACAATCGCTCCTAATTCTATCACAGACACTACTATTCCTACCACCACCACGAGTGTTTCTACTTCTACCACAGACTCTACTACTCCTACCCTCACCATGAGCACAACTACTTCTACCACAGACACTACTACTGCTATCACCACCACGAGCCTTCCTACTTCTACCAGGGACCCTGCAACTACTACCAGCAGGACTAGCGCTCCTACTTCTACCACAGACACTACTACTGCTACCACCACCACAAGTGCAACTATTTCTACCACAGAAACTACTATTTCTACCACCACCACGAGCGCAACTACTCACACCACAGACACAACAATGTCTACCACCACCACGAGCGCTCCTACCTCTACCACAGACACTAATACTGCTACCACCACCATGAGCACTCCTACTTCTATCACACACCGTGCAACTCTTAACACCACCAAAAGCGCTCCTATTTCTTCCACAGGCCCTGCTATTCCTACCACAACCATGAAAGCTCCTACTTCTATTACAGAAACAGCTACTCCTAACCCCACCAGGACCGCTCCTTCTTCTACGACAGACAATACTACCCCTACCACCACCATGAGCGCTCCTACTCCTACCACAGACACTACTACTCCTACCACCATCACTAGCGCTCCTACTTCTACCACAGAACCTGCTACTTCTACCACCACCACGAGCGCAACTACTTCTACCACAGACACTACTGCACCGATCACCACCACGAGCCCTCCTACTTCTACGGCAGACCGTACAACTACTACCACAATCACTAGAGCTCCTACTTCTACCACAGATACTACTACTCCTACCACCACCACGAGTGCAACTACTTATACAACACACACAACTATTTCCACCACCACCACAGGCGCTCCTACTTCTACCACAGACACTACGACTCCTGCCACCATCATGAGCACTCCTACTTCTACCACAGACACTACTACTGCTACCACCCCCATGAGTGCTCCTACTTCTACCACAGACTGTGCTACTCATACCAACTCCACAAGCGCTCCTATTTCTTCCACAGGCCCTGTTAGACCTACCACCACCACGAGAGCTCCTACTACTATTACAGAAACTACTACTCCTACCCCCACTACGAGCGTTCCTTCTTCTACCACAGACAATACTACTCCTACCACCACCATGAGCACTCCTACTTCTACCACAGACACTACTAACCCTACCACCACCACGAGTGCAACTACTTCTACTACAGACCATACTACTGCTACCACCAAGACGAGTGCTCCTACTTCTACCACAGACATTACTACTCCCACCACAACCATGATTGCTCATACTTCTACAACAGACAGTACTACACCTACCACCACCACGAGCTCTCCTACTATTACCACAGAAACTACTACTCCTACCACCACCATGAGCGCTCCTACTTCTACCAAAGAAATTACTACTCCCACCACCACCAGGAGCTCTCCTACTTCTACCAGAGAAACTACTACTACCAAGACCACGAGCGCTTCTGCTTCTTCCACAGAGTGTGCATCTCCCACCACCACCAAGAGCACTCTTACTTCTAACACAGAACATGCTACTGCTACCACCATGAAGAGTGCAACTACTTCTACGACAGACACTACTACTCTTACCACTACAACGAATGCAACGACTTCTAACACAGACAATACTATTCCTGACAATATCACGAGCAATCCTACTTCTACCACAAAAAGTACTACTACTACCACGAGCACGAGTGCAACACCTTCTACTACAGACACTACTACTCCTACTACCACCACGAGCGCTCCTACTTCTACCACAGACCGTGCAACACCTACGACCTCCACTAGCCCTCCTACTTCTATCACAGACCATACTACTCCTACTTGCAGCACGAGCTCAAGTACTTCTACCACAGAAAATACTTCTCCTACCACCACCACGAGGGCTGCTACTTCTAAAACAGACACTACTACACCTACCAACACCACGAGCACCACTAGTTCGACGACAGACACTACTTCTCCTACCACCATGAGGAACACTCCTACATATACCACAGAATCAACTACTACTACCACCACCACGAGCACTCCAACTTCTACCACAGAAACTACTACACCTACTACCATCATGAGCGCAACTATTTCTACCACAGAGAATACTACACTTACCACCAAGACGAGTGCTCCTCCTTCTACCACAGACACTACTACTCCCACCAGTACCACAGGCGCCCCTACTTCTACTACAGACACTACTACACCTACCTCCACCAGGAACGTTCCTACCTCTACCACAGAAACTACTAATTCTACCATCACAACGAGTGCAACTACTTCTACCACAGACACTACTCCTCCTGCCAATATCACGAGCGCTCCTACTTCTCCCACAAAACCTCCTACTCCTCCCACCACCACGAGAGCACCTCCTTCTACCACAGGCTCTTCTACTCCTACCACCACCACGATTGATCCTACTTCTACCACAGAAACTACAACTCCTACCACCAAAACGAGCACTCCTTCTTTTATCGCATAAAATACTACCCCTACCACCACCACGAGTCCAACTATATCTACCAAAGACACTACTACTCCTAACACCACGATGAATTCTCCTACTTCTACCACAGACACTACTACTCCTGCCACGACCACGAGCGCTCATACTTTTATCAATCACATTACTACTCCCACCACCACTGTGAGCATCACTACGTCCTCCACAGACACTTCTAATCCTACCACCACCACGAGAGAACCTACTTCTACCAGACAAAATACTACTCCTCCCAACAACACGATGATTCCTACTTCTACCGCCAAAACTACTACTCCTACCTCCACCAAGAGTGAAACTACTTCTACCACAGACAGAGTACACCTACCACCACCATGAGTGCTCCGACTTCTACCACAGACATTAATACTCCAAGCACCGCCACGAGGACTCCTACTTCTACAACAGACTGAACTACTTTTCTACCACCACGAGTGCTCCTACTTCTCCCAAAGTAACTACTCCTCGTACCACCAACAAGTACTCTCCTAATTCTACCAGAATAACTACGACTACCACCACCACGAGCGCTACTACTTCTGCCACAGACAGTGCAACTCCTACCACCACTACGTGCGCTCCTACTGCTAACACAGAACATGCTACTCCTACCACACCACGAGTGAAACTACTTCTAACACAGACCTACTACCACAGATCTACCTACCTAGATCCTACTTCTAACAACGACCCTACTAGTCCTACCAACACCACGAGTACTCGTACTTCTACCACAGACACAAGTACTCCTACCACCACCACGAGCGAAACTACTTCTAAAACAGACCTACTACCACAGATATACCTATCTAGATCCTACTTCTACCAAAGACCCTACTAGTCCTACCAACACCACCAGTGCTCCTACTTCTACCACAGACACAACTACTACCACCACCACGAGCTCCACTACTTTAACCACAGATACTTCTACTTCTACTACCACCATGAGTGCTCCTAATTCTACCACAAACACTACTACTCCTACGACCACCACCAGTGCTTCTACTTCTACCAAAAACACTACTACTTCTACCCCCAACACGAACGCAACTACTTCTACCACAGACATTACTATTGCTATCACCACGACGAGCCTTCCTAATTCTACCAGAGACCGTGCGAATACTACCAGGAAGACTAGTGCTCCTACTTCTACCACAGACACTACTACTCCTACCACCACCATGAGTGCTCCTTCTGCTACCACAGTACCTGCTACTCATACCTCCACCACGAGCACAACTACTTCTACCATAGACCGTGCAACTACTACCACCACTACTAGCGTCCCTACTTCTACCACAGACACTACTACTCCTACCACCACCACTAGCGCTCCTACTCCTACCACAGAACCTGCTACTCCTAACTCCACCACCATCACCACTACTTCTACCACAGAAACTACTACTCCTACCACAACCACCAGCGCCACTACAACTACCACGGACAATACTACTCTTAACAGCACGAAAAACGCTCCTACTTCTACCACAGACACTAATACTCCAAGCACCACCACGAGCGCTCCTACGTCTACCACAGATACTGCAACTCCTACCACCACCTCGAGTGCCCCTTCTTCTACCACAGAATCTGCTAATCCTACCACCACCATGATTGCAACTACTTCTACCACAGACCCTGCTACTCTTACCACCACCACAATCGCTCCTAATTCTATCACAGACACTACTATTCCTACCACCACCACGAGTGTTTCTACTTCTACCACAGACTCTACTACTCCTACCCTCACCATGAGCACAACTACTTCTACCACAGACACTACTACTGCTATCACCACCACGAGCCTTCCTACTTCTACCAGGGACCCTGCAACTACTACCAGCAGGACTAGCGCTCCTACTTCTACCACAGACACTACTACTGCTACCACCACCACAAGTGCAACTATTTCTACCACAGAAACTACTATTTCTACCACCACCACGAGCGCAACTACTCACACCACAGACACAACAATGTCTACCACCACCACGAGCGCTCCTACCTCTACCACAGACACTAATACTGCTACCACCACCATGAGCACTCCTACTTCTATCACACACCGTGCAACTCTTACCACCACCAAAAGCGCTCCTATTTCTTCCACAGGCCCTGCTATTCCTACCACAACCATGAAAGCTCCTACTTCTATTACAGAAACAGCTACTCCTAACCCCACCAGGACCGCTCCTTCTTCTACGACAGACAATACTACCCCTACCACCACCATGAGCGCTCCTACTCCTACCACAGACACTACTACTCCTACCACCATCACTAGCGCTCCTACTTCTACCACAGAACCTGCTACTTCTACCACCACCACGAGCGCAACTACTTCTACCACAGACACTACTGCACCGATCACCACCACGAGCCCTCCTACTTCTACGGCAGACCGTACAACTACTACCACAATCACTAGAGCTCCTACTTCTACCACAGATACTACTACTCCTACCACCACCACGAGTGCAACTACTTATACAACACACACAACTATTTCCACCACCACCACAGGCGCTCCTACTTCTACCACAGACACTACGACTCCTGCCACCATCATGAGCACTCCTACTTCTACCACAGACACTACTACTGCTACCACCCCCATGAGTGCTCCTACTTCTACCACAGACTGTGCTACTCATACCAACTCCACAAGCGCTCCTATTTCTTCCACAGGCCCTGTTAGACCTACCACCACCACGAGAGCTCCTACTACTATTACAGAAACTACTACTCCTACCCCCACTACGAGCGTTCCTTCTTCTACCACAGACAATACTACTCCTACCACCACCATGAGCACTCCTACTTCTACCACAGACACTACTAACCCTACCACCACCACGAGTGCAACTACTTCTACTACAGACCATACTACTGCTACCACCAAGACGAGTGCTCCTACTTCTACCACAGACATTACTACTCCCACCACAACCATGATTGCTCATACTTCTACAACAGACAGTACTACACCTACCACCACCACGAGCTCTCCTACTATTACCACAGAAACTACTACTCCTACCACCACCATGAGCGCTCCTACTTCTACCAAAGAAATTACTACTCCCACCACCACCAGGAGCTCTCCTACTTCTACCAGAGAAACTACTACTACCAAGACCACGAGCGCTTCTGCTTCTTCCACAGAGTGTGCATCTCCCACCACCACCAAGAGCACTCTTACTTCTAACACAGAACATGCTACTGCTACCACCATGAAGAGTGCAACTACTTCTACGACAGACACTACTACTCTTACCACTACAACGAATGCAACGACTTCTAACACAGACAATACTATTCCTGACAATATCACGAGCAATCCTACTTCTACCACAAAAAGTACTACTACTACCACGAGCACGAGTGCAACACCTTCTACTACAGACACTACTACTCCTACTACCACCACGAGCGCTCCTACTTCTACCACAGACCGTGCAACACCTACGACCTCCACTAGCCCTCCTACTTCTATCACAGACCATACTACTCCTACTTGCAGCACGAGCTCAAGTACTTCTACCACAGAAAATACTTCTCCTACCACCACCACGAGGGCTGCTACTTCTAAAACAGACACTACTACACCTACCAACACCACGAGCACCACTAGTTCGACGACAGACACTACTTCTCCTACCACCATGAGGAACACTCCTACATATACCACAGAATCAACTACTACTACCACCACCACGAGCACTCCAACTTCTACCACAGAAACTACTACACCTACTACCATCATGAGCGCAACTATTTCTACCACAGAGAATACTACACTTACCACCAAGACGAGTGCTCCTCCTTCTACCACAGACACTACTACTCCCACCAGTACCACAGGCGCCCCTACTTCTACTACAGACACTACTACACCTACCTCCACCAGGAACGTTCCTACCTCTACCACAGAAACTACTAATTCTACCATCACAACGAGTGCAACTACTTCTACCACAGACACTACTCCTCCTGCCAATATCACGAGCGCTCCTACTTCTCCCACAAAACCTCCTACTCCTCCCACCACCACGAGAGCACCTCCTTCTACCACAGGCTCTTCTACTCCTACCACCACCACGATTGATCCTACTTCTACCACAGAAACTACAACTCCTACCACCAAAACGAGCACTCCTTCTTTTATCGCATAAAATACTACCCCTACCACCACCACGAGTCCAACTATATCTACCAAAGACACTACTACTCCTAACACCACGATGAATTCTCCTACTTCTACCACAGACACTACTACTCCTGCCACGACCACGAGCGCTCATACTTTTATCAATCACATTACTACTCCCACCACCACTGTGAGCATCACTACGTCCTCCACAGACACTTCTAATCCTACCACCACCACGAGAGAACCTACTTCTACCAGACAAAATACTACTCCTCCCAACAACACGATGATTCCTACTTCTACCGCCAAAACTACTACTCCTACCTCCACCAAGAGTGAAACTACTTCTACCACAGACAGAGTACACCTACCACCACCATGAGTGCTCCGACTTCTACCACAGACATTAATACTCCAAGCACCGCCACGAGGACTCCTACTTCTACAACAGACTGAACTACTTTTCTACCACCACGAGTGCTCCTACTTCTCCCAAAGTAACTACTCCTCGTACCACCAACAAGTACTCTCCTAATTCTACCAGAATAACTACGACTACCACCACCACGAGCGCTACTACTTCTGCCACAGACAGTGCAACTCCTACCACCACTACGTGCGCTCCTACTGCTAACACAGAACATGCTACTCCTACCACACCACGAGTGAAACTACTTCTAACACAGACCTACTACCACAGATCTACCTACCTAGATCCTACTTCTAACAACGACCCTACTAGTCCTACCAACACCACGAGTACTCGTACTTCTACCACAGACACAAGTACTCCTACCACCACCACGAGCGAAACTACTTCTAAAACAGACCTACTACCACAGATATACCTATCTAGATCCTACTTCTACCAAAGACCCTACTAGTCCTACCAACACCACCAGTGCTCCTACTTCTACCACAGACACAACTACTACCACCACCACGAGCTCCACTACTTTAACCACAGATACTTCTACTTCTACTACCACCATGAGTGCTCCTAATTCTACCACAAACACTACTACTCCTACGACCACCACCAGTGCTTCTACTTCTACCAAAAACACTACTACTTCTACCCCCAACACGAACGCAACTACTTCTACCACAGACATTACTATTGCTATCACCACGACGAGCCTTCCTAATTCTACCAGAGACCGTGCGAATACTACCAGGAAGACTAGTGCTCCTACTTCTACCACAGACACTACTAATCCTACCACCACCATGAGTGCTCCTTCTGCTACCACAGTACCTGCTACTCATACCTCCACCACGAGCACAACTACTTCTACCATAGACCGTGCAACTACTACCACCACTACTAGCGTTCCTACTTCTACCACAGACACTACTACTCCTACCACCACCACTAGCGCTCCTACTCCTACCACAGAACCTGCTACTCCTAACTCCACCACCATCACCACTACTTCTACCACAGAAACTACTACTCCTACCACAACCACCAGCGCCACTACAACTACCACGGACAATACTACTCTTAACAGCACGAAAAACGCTCCTACTTCTACCACAGACACTAATACTCCAAGCACCACCACGAGCGCTCCTACGTCTACCACAGATACTGCAACTCCTACCACCACCTCGAGTGCCCCTTCTTCTACCACAGAATCTGCTAATCCTACCACCACCATGATTGCAACTACTTCTACCACAGACCCTGCTACTCTTACCACCACCACAATCGCTCCTAATTCTATCACAGACACTACTATTCCTACCACCACCACGAGTGTTTCTACTTCTACCACAGACTCTACTACTCCTACCCTCACCATGAGCACAACTACTTCTACCACAGACACTACTACTGCTATCACCACCACGAGCCTTCCTACTTCTACCAGGGACCCTGCAACTACTACCAGCAGGACTAGCGCTCCTACTTCTACCACAGACACTACTACTGCTACCACCACCACAAGTGCAACTATTTCTACCACAGAAACTACTATTTCTACCACCACCACGAGCGCAACTACTCACACCACAGACACAACAATGTCTACCACCACCACGAGCGCTCCTACCTCTACCACAGACACTAATACTGCTACCACCACCATGAGCACTCCTACTTCTATCACACACCGTGCAACTCTTACCACCACCAAAAGCGCTCCTATTTCTTCCACGGGCCCTGCTATTCCTACCACAACCATGAAAGCTCCTACTTCTATTACAGAAACAGCTACTCCTAACCCCACCAGGACCGCTCCTTCTTCTACGACAGACAATACTACCCCTACCACCACCATGAGCGCTCCTACTCCTACCACAGACACTACTACTCCTACCACCATCACTAGCGCTCCTACTTCTACCACAGAACCTGCTACTTCTACCACCACCACGAGCGCAACTACTTCTACCACAGACACTACTGCACCGATCACCACCACGAGCCCTCCTACTTCTACGGCAGACCGTACAACTACTACCACAATCACTAGAGCTCCTACTTCTACCACAGATACTACTACTCCTACCACCACCACGAGTGCAACTACTTATACAACACACACAACTATTTCCACCACCACCACAGGCGCTCCTACTTCTACCACAGACACTACGACTCCTGCCACCATCATGAGCACTCCTACTTCTACCACAGACACTACTACTGCTACCACCCCCATGAGTGCTCCTACTTCTACCACAGACTGTGCTACTCATACCAACTCCACAAGCGCTCCTATTTCTTCCACAGGCCCTGTTAGACCTACCACCACCACGAGAGCTCCTACTACTATTACAGAAACTACTACTCCTACCCCCACTACGAGCGTTCCTTCTTCTACCACAGACAATACTACTCCTACCACCACCATGAGCACTCCTACTTCTACCACAGACACTACTAACCCTACCACCACCACGAGTGCAACT
Source organism: Balaenoptera ricei (assembly GCF_028023285.1). Lineage (NCBI taxonomy): Eukaryota > Metazoa > Chordata > Mammalia > Artiodactyla > Balaenopteridae > Balaenoptera > Balaenoptera ricei. The sequence goes on from NW_026777559.1 coordinate 89,009, forward strand.
ACTTCTACTACAGACCATACTACTGCTACCACCAAGACGAGTGCTCCTACTTCTACCACAGACATTACTACTCCCACCACAACCATGATTGCTCATACTTCTACAACAGACAGTACTACACCTACCACCACCACGAGCTCTCCTACTATTACCACAGAAACTACTACTCCTACCACCACCATGAGCGCTCCTACTTCTACCAAAGAAATTACTACTCCCACCACCACCAGGAGCTCTCCTACTTCTACCAGAGAAACTACTACTACCAAGACCACGAGCGCTTCTGCTTCTTCCACAGAGTGTGCATCTCCCACCACCACCAAGAGCACTCTTACTTCTAACACAGAACATGCTACTGCTACCACCATGAAGAGTGCAACTACTTCTACGACAGACACTACTACTCTTACCACTACAACGAATGCAACGACTTCTAACACAGACAATACTATTCCTGACAATATCACGAGCAATCCTACTTCTACCACAAAAAGTACTACTACTACCACGAGCACGAGTGCAACACCTTCTACTACAGACACTACTACTCCTACTACCACCACGAGCGCTCCTACTTCTACCACAGACCGTGCAACACCTACGACCTCCACTAGCCCTCCTACTTCTATCACAGACCATACTACTCCTACTTGCAGCACGAGCTCAAGTACTTCTACCACAGAAAATACTTCTCCTACCACCACCACGAGGGCTGCTACTTCTAAAACAGACACTACTACACCTACCAACACCACGAGCACCACTAGTTCGACGACAGACACTACTTCTCCTACCACCATGAGGAACACTCCTACATATACCACAGAATCAACTACTACTACCACCACCACGAGCACTCCAACTTCTACCACAGAAACTACTACACCTACTACCATCATGAGCGCAACTATTTCTACCACAGAGAATACTACACTTACCACCAAGACGAGTGCTCCTCCTTCTACCACAGACACTACTACTCCCACCAGTACCACAGGCGCCCCTACTTCTACTACAGACACTACTACACCTACCTCCACCAGGAACGTTCCTACCTCTACCACAGAAACTACTAATTCTACCATCACAACGAGTGCAACTACTTCTACCACAGACACTACTCCTCCTGCCAATATCACGAGCGCTCCTACTTCTCCCACAAAACCTCCTACTCCTCCCACCACCACGAGAGCACCTCCTTCTACCACAGGCTCTTCTACTCCTACCACCACCACGATTGATCCTACTTCTACCACAGAAACTACAACTCCTACCACCAAAACGAGCACTCCTTCTTTTATCGCATAAAATACTACCCCTACCACCACCACGAGTCCAACTATATCTACCAAAGACACTACTACTCCTAACACCACGATGAATTCTCCTACTTCTACCACAGACACTACTACTCCTGCCACGACCACGAGCGCTCATACTTTTATCAATCACATTACTACTCCCACCACCACTGTGAGCATCACTACGTCCTCCACAGACACTTCTAATCCTACCACCACCACGAGAGAACCTACTTCTACCAGACAAAATACTACTCCTCCCAACAACACGATGATTCCTACTTCTACCGCCAAAACTACTACTCCTACCTCCACCAAGAGTGAAACTACTTCTACCACAGACAGAGTACACCTACCACCACCATGAGTGCTCCGACTTCTACCACAGACATTAATACTCCAAGCACCGCCACGAGGACTCCTACTTCTACAACAGACTGAACTACTTTTCTACCACCACGAGTGCTCCTACTTCTCCCAAAGTAACTACTCCTCGTACCACCAACAAGTACTCTCCTAATTCTACCAGAATAACTACGACTACCACCACCACGAGCGCTACTACTTCTGCCACAGACAGTGCAACTCCTACCACCACTACGTGCGCTCCTACTGCTAACACAGAACATGCTACTCCTACCACACCACGAGTGAAACTACTTCTAACACAGACCTACTACCACAGATCTACCTACCTAGATCCTACTTCTAACAACGACCCTACTAGTCCTACCAACACCACGAGTACTCGTACTTCTACCACAGACACAAGTACTCCTACCACCACCACGAGCGAAACTACTTCTAAAACAGACCTACTACCACAGATATACCTATCTAGATCCTACTTCTACCAAAGACCCTACTAGTCCTACCAACACCACCAGTGCTCCTACTTCTACCACAGACACAACTACTACCACCACCACGAGCTCCACTACTTTAACCACAGATACTTCTACTTCTACTACCACCATGAGTGCTCCTAATTCTACCACAAACACTACTACTCCTACGACCACCACCAGTGCTTCTACTTCTACCAAAAACACTACTACTTCTACCCCCAACACGAACGCAACTACTTCTACCACAGACATTACTATTGCTATCACCACGACGAGCCTTCCTAATTCTACCAGAGACCGTGCGAATACTACCAGGAAGACTAGTGCTCCTACTTCTACCACAGACACTACTACTCCTACCACCACCATGAGTGCTCCTTCTGCTACCACAGTACCTGCTACTCATACCTCCACCACGAGCACAACTACTTCTACCATAGACCGTGCAACTACTACCACCACTACTAGCGTTCCTACTTCTACCACAGACACTACTACTCCTACCACCACCACTAGCGCTCCTACTCCTACCACAGAACCTGCTACTCCTAACTCCACCACCATCACCACTACTTCTACCACAGAAACTACTACTCCTACCACAACCACCAGCGCCACTACAACTACCACGGACAATACTACTCTTAACAGCACGAAAAACGCTCCTACTTCTACCACAGACACTAATACTCCAAGCACCACCACGAGCGCTCCTACGTCTACCACAGATACTGCAACTCCTACCACCACCTCGAGTGCCCCTTCTTCTACCACAGAATCTGCTAATCCTACCACCACCATGATTGCAACTACTTCTACCACAGACCCTGCTACTCTTACCACCACCACAATCGCTCCTAATTCTATCACAGACACTACTATTCCTACCACCACCACGAGTGTTTCTACTTCTACCACAGACTCTACTACTCCTACCCTCACCATGAGCACAACTACTTCTACCACAGACACTACTACTGCTATCACCACCACGAGCCTTCCTACTTCTACCAGGGACCCTGCAACTACTACCAGCAGGACTAGCGCTCCTACTTCTACCACAGACACTACTACTGCTACCACCACCACAAGTGCAACTATTTCTACCACAGAAACTACTATTTCTACCACCACCACGAGCGCAACTACTCACACCACAGACACAACAATGTCTACCACCACCACGAGCGCTCCTACCTCTACCACAGACACTAATACTGCTACCACCACCATGAGCACTCCTACTTCTATCACACACCGTGCAACTCTTACCACCACCAAAAGCGCTCCTATTTCTTCCACGGGCCCTGCTATTCCTACCACAACCATGAAAGCTCCTACTTCTATTACAGAAACAGCTACTCCTAACCCCACCAGGACCGCTCCTTCTTCTACGACAGACAATACTACCCCTACCACCACCATGAGCGCTCCTACTCCTACCACAGACACTACTACTCCTACCACCATCACTAGCGCTCCTACTTCTACCACAGAACCTGCTACTTCTACCACCACCACGAGCGCAACTACTTCTACCACAGACACTACTGCACCGATCACCACCACGAGCCCTCCTACTTCTACGGCAGACCGTACAACTACTACCACAATCACTAGAGCTCCTACTTCTACCACAGATACTACTACTCCTACCACCACCACGAGTGCAACTACTTATACAACACACACAACTATTTCCACCACCACCACAGGCGCTCCTACTTCTACCACAGACACTACGACTCCTGCCACCATCATGAGCACTCCTACTTCTACCACAGACACTACTACTGCTACCACCCCCATGAGTGCTCCTACTTCTACCACAGACTGTGCTACTCATACCAACTCCACAAGCGCTCCTATTTCTTCCACAGGCCCTGTTAGACCTACCACCACCACGAGAGCTCCTACTACTATTACAGAAACTACTACTCCTACCCCCACTACGAGCGTTCCTTCTTCTACCACAGACAATACTACTCCTACCACCACCATGAGCACTCCTACTTCTACCACAGACACTACTAACCCTACCACCACCACGAGTGCAACTACTTCTACTACAGACCATACTACTGCTACCACCAAGACGAGTGCTCCTACTTCTACCACAGACATTACTACTCCCACCACAACCATGATTGCTCATACTTCTACAACAGACAGTACTACACCTACCACCACCACGAGCTCTCCTACTATTACCACAGAAACTACTACTCCTACCACCACCATGAGCGCTCCTACTTCTACCAAAGAAATTACTACTCCCACCACCACCAGGAGCTCTCCTACTTCTACCAGAGAAACTACTACTACCAAGACCACGAGCGCTTCTGCTTCTTCCACAGAGTGTGCATCTCCCACCACCACCAAGAGCACTCTTACTTCTAACACAGAACATGCTACTGCTACCACCATGAAGAGTGCAACTACTTCTACGACAGACACTACTACTCTTACCACTACAACGAATGCAACGACTTCTAACACAGACAATACTATTCCTGACAATATCACGAGCAATCCTACTTCTACCACAAAAAGTACTACTACTACCACGAGCACGAGTGCAACACCTTCTACTACAGACACTACTACTCCTACTACCACCACGAGCGCTCCTACTTCTACCACAGACCGTGCAACACCTACGACCTCCACTAGCCCTCCTACTTCTATCACAGACCATACTACTCCTACTTGCAGCACGAGCTCAAGTACTTCTACCACAGAAAATACTTCTCCTACCACCACCACGAGGGCTGCTACTTCTAAAACAGACACTACTACACCTACCAACACCACGAGCACCACTAGTTCGACGACAGACACTACTTCTCCTACCACCATGAGGAACACTCCTACATATACCACAGAATCAACTACTACTACCACCACCACGAGCACTCCAACTTCTACCACAGAAACTACTACACCTACTACCATCATGAGCGCAACTATTTCTACCACAGAGAATACTACACTTACCACCAAGACGAGTGCTCCTCCTTCTACCACAGACACTACTACTCCCACCAGTACCACAGGCGCCCCTACTTCTACTACAGACACTACTACACCTACCTCCACCAGGAACGTTCCTACCTCTACCACAGAAACTACTAATTCTACCATCACAACGAGTGCAACTACTTCTACCACAGACACTACTCCTCCTGCCAATATCACGAGCGCTCCTACTTCTCCCACAAAACCTCCTACTCCTCCCACCACCACGAGAGCACCTCCTTCTACCACAGGCTCTTCTACTCCTACCACCACCACGATTGATCCTACTTCTACCACAGAAACTACAACTCCTACCACCAAAACGAGCACTCCTTCTTTTATCGCATAAAATACTACCCCTACCACCACCACGAGTCCAACTATATCTACCAAAGACACTACTACTCCTAACACCACGATGAATTCTCCTACTTCTACCACAGACACTACTACTCCTGCCACGACCACGAGCGCTCATACTTTTATCAATCACATTACTACTCCCACCACCACTGTGAGCATCACTACGTCCTCCACAGACACTTCTAATCCTACCACCACCACGAGAGAACCTACTTCTACCAGACAAAATACTACTCCTCCCAACAACACGATGATTCCTACTTCTACCGCCAAAACTACTACTCCTACCTCCACCAAGAGTGAAACTACTTCTACCACAGACAGAGTACACCTACCACCACCATGAGTGCTCCGACTTCTACCACAGACATTAATACTCCAAGCACCGCCACGAGGACTCCTACTTCTACAACAGACTGAACTACTTTTCTACCACCACGAGTGCTCCTACTTCTCCCAAAGTAACTACTCCTCGTACCACCAACAAGTACTCTCCTAATTCTACCAGAATAACTACGACTACCACCACCACGAGCGCTACTACTTCTGCCACAGACAGTGCAACTCCTACCACCACTACGTGCGCTCCTACTGCTAACACAGAACATGCTACTCCTACCACACCACGAGTGAAACTACTTCTAACACAGACCTACTACCACAGATCTACCTACCTAGATCCTACTTCTAACAACGACCCTACTAGTCCTACCAACACCACGAGTACTCGTACTTCTACCACAGACACAAGTACTCCTACCACCACCACGAGCGAAACTACTTCTAAAACAGACCTACTACCACAGATATACCTATCTAGATCCTACTTCTACCAAAGACCCTACTAGTCCTACCAACACCACCAGTGCTCCTACTTCTACCACAGACACAACTACTACCACCACCACGAGCTCCACTACTTTAACCACAGATACTTCTACTTCTACTACCACCATGAGTGCTCCTAATTCTACCACAAACACTACTACTCCTACGACCACCACCAGTGCTTCTACTTCTACCAAAAACACTACTACTTCTACCCCCAACACGAACGCAACTACTTCTACCACAGACATTACTATTGCTATCACCACGACGAGCCTTCCTAATTCTACCAGAGACCGTGCGAATACTACCAGGAAGACTAGTGCTCCTACTTCTACCACAGACACTACTACTCCTACCACCACCATGAGTGCTCCTTCTGCTACCACAGTACCTGCTACTCATACCTCCACCACGAGCACAACTACTTCTACCATAGACCGTGCAACTACTACCACCACTACTAGCGTTCCTACTTCTACCACAGACACTACTACTCCTACCACCACCACTAGCGCTCCTACTCCTACCACAGAACCTGCTACTCCTAACTCCACCACCATCACCACTACTTCTACCACAGAAACTACTACTCCTACCACAACCACCAGCGCCACTACAACTACCACGGACAATACTACTCTTAACAGCACGAAAAACGCTCCTACTTCTACCACAGACACTAATACTCCAAGCACCACCACGAGCGCTCCTACGTCTACCACAGATACTGCAACTCCTACCACCACCTCGAGTGCCCCTTCTTCTACCACAGAATCTGCTAATCCTACCACCACCATGATTGCAACTACTTCTACCACAGACCCTGCTACTCTTACCACCACCACAATCGCTCCTAATTCTATCACAGACACTACTATTCCTACCACCACCACGAGTGTTTCTACTTCTACCACAGACTCTACTACTCCTACCCTCACCATGAGCACAACTACTTCTACCACAGACACTACTACTGCTATCACCACCACGAGCCTTCCTACTTCTACCAGGGACCCTGCAACTACTACCAGCAGGACTAGCGCTCCTACTTCTACCACAGACACTACTACTGCTACCACCACCACAAGTGCAACTATTTCTACCACAGAAACTACTATTTCTACCACCACCACGAGCGCAACTACTCACACCACAGACACAACAATGTCTACCACCACCACGAGCGCTCCTACCTCTACCACAGACACTAATACTGCTACCACCACCATGAGCACTCCTACTTCTATCACACACCGTGCAACTCTTACCACCACCAAAAGCGCTCCTATTTCTTCCACAGGCCCTGCTATTCCTACCACAACCATGAAAGCTCCTACTTCTATTACAGAAACAGCTACTCCTAACCCCACCAGGACCGCTCCTTCTTCTACGACAGACAATACTACCCCTACCACCACCATGAGCGCTCCTACTCCTACCACAGACACTACTACTCCTACCACCATCACTAGCGCTCCTACTTCTACCACAGAACCTGCTACTTCTACCACCACCACGAGCGCAACTACTTCTACCACAGACACTACTGCACCGGTCACCACCACGAGCCCTCCTACTTCTACGGCAGACCGTACAACTACTACCACAATCACTAGAGCTCCTACTTCTACCACAGATACTACTACTCCTACCACCACCACGAGTGCAACTACTTATACAACACACACAACTATTTCCACCACCACCACAGGCGCTCCTACTTCTACCACAGACACTACGACTCCTGCCACCATCATGAGCACTCCTACTTCTACCACAGACACTACTACTGCTACCACCCCCATGAGTGCTCCTACTTCTACCACAGACTGTGCTACTCATACCAACTCCACAAGCGCTCCTATTTCTTCCACAGGCCCTGTTAGACCTACCACCACCACGAGAGCTCCTACTACTATTACAGAAACTACTACTCCTACCCCCACTACGAGCGTTCCTTCTTCTACCACAGACAATACTACTCCTACCACCACCATGAGCACTCCTACTTCTACCACAGACACTACTAACCCTACCACCACCACGAGTGCAACTACTTCTACTACAGACCATACTACTGCTACCACCAAGACGAGTGCTCCTACTTCTACCACAGACATTACTACTCCCACCACAACCATGATTGCTCATACTTCTACAACAGACAGTACTACACCTACCACCACCACGAGCTCTCCTACTATTACCACAGAAACTACTACTCCTACCACCACCATGAGCGCTCCTACTTCTACCAAAGAAATTACTACTCCCACCACCACCAGGAGCTCTCCTACTTCTACCAGAGAAACTACTACTACCAAGACCACGAGCGCTTCTGCTTCTTCCACAGAGTGTGCATCTCCCACCACCACCAAGAGCACTCTTACTTCTAACACAGAACATGCTACTGCTACCACCATGAAGAGTGCAACTACTTCTACGACAGACACTACTACTCTTACCACTACAACGAATGCAACGACTTCTAACACAGACAATACTATTCCTGACAATATCACGAGCAATCCTACTTCTACCACAAAAAGTACTACTACTACCACGAGCACGAGTGCAACACCTTCTACTACAGACACTACTACTCCTACTACCACCACGAGCGCTCCTACTTCTACCACAGACCGTGCAACACCTACGACCTCCACTAGCCCTCCTACTTCTATCACAGACCATACTACTCCTACTTGCAGCACGAGCTCAAGTACTTCTACCACAGAAAATACTTCTCCTACCACCACCACGAGGGCTGCTACTTCTAAAACAGACACTACTACACCTACCAACACCACGAGCACCACTAGTTCGACGACAGACACTACTTCTCCTACCACCATGAGGAACACTCCTACATATACCACAGAATCAACTACTACTACCACCACCACGAGCACTCCAACTTCTACCACAGAAACTACTACACCTACTACCATCATGAGCGCAACTATTTCTACCACAGAGAATACTACACTTACCACCAAGACGAGTGCTCCTCCTTCTACCACAGACACTACTACTCCCACCAGTACCACAGGCGCCCCTACTTCTACTACAGACACTACTACACCTACCTCCACCAGGAACGTTCCTACCTCTACCACAGAAACTACTAATTCTACCATCACAACGAGTGCAACTACTTCTACCACAGACACTACTCCTCCTGCCAATATCACGAGCGCTCCTACTTCTCCCACAAAACCTCCTACTCCTCCCACCACCACGAGAGCACCTCCTTCTACCACAGGCTCTTCTACTCCTACCACCACCACGATTGATCCTACTTCTACCACAGAAACTACAACTCCTACCACCAAAACGAGCACTCCTTCTTTTATCGCATAAAATACTACCCCTACCACCACCACGAGTCCAACTATATCTACCAAAGACACTACTACTCCTAACACCACGATGAATTCTCCTACTTCTACCACAGACACTACTACTCCTGCCACGACCACGAGCGCTCATACTTTTATCAATCACATTACTACTCCCACCACCACTGTGAGCATCACTACGTCCTCCACAGACACTTCTAATCCTACCACCACCACGAGAGAACCTACTTCTACCAGACAAAATACTACTCCTCCCAACAACACGATGATTCCTACTTCTACCGCCAAAACTACTACTCCTACCTCCACCAAGAGTGAAACTACTTCTACCACAGACAGAGTACACCTACCACCACCATGAGTGCTCCGACTTCTACCACAGACATTAATACTCCAAGCACCGCCACGAGGACTCCTACTTCTACAACAGACTGAACTACTTTTCTACCACCACGAGTGCTCCTACTTCTCCCAAAGTAACTACTCCTCGTACCACCAACAAGTACTCTCCTAATTCTACCAGAATAACTACGACTACCACCACCACGAGCGCTACTACTTCTGCCACAGACAGTGCAACTCCTACCACCACTACGTGCGCTCCTACTGCTAACACAGAACATGCTACTCCTACCACACCACGAGTGAAACTACTTCTAACACAGACCTACTACCACAGATCTACCTACCTAGATCCTACTTCTAACAACGACCCTACTAGTCCTACCAACACCACGAGTACTCGTACTTCTACCACAGACACAAGTACTCCTACCACCACCACGAGCGAAACTACTTCTAAAACAGACCTACTACCACAGATATACCTATCTAGATCCTACTTCTACCAAAGACCCTACTAGTCCTACCAACACCACCAGTGCTCCTACTTCTACCACAGACACAACTACTACCACCACCACGAGCTCCACTACTTTAACCACAGATACTTCTACTTCTACTACCACCATGAGTGCTCCTAATTCTACCACAAACACTACTACTCCTACGACCACCACCAGTGCTTCTACTTCTACCAAAAACACTACTACTTCTACCCCCAACACGAACGCAACTACTTCTACCACAGACATTACTATTGCTATCACCACGACGAGCCTTCCTAATTCTACCAGAGACCGTGCGAATACTACCAGGAAGACTAGTGCTCCTACTTCTACCACAGACACTACTACTCCTACCACCACCATGAGTGCTCCTTCTGCTACCACAGTACCTGCTACTCATACCTCCACCACGAGCACAACTACTTCTACCATAGACCGTGCAACTACTACCACCACTACTAGCGTCCCTACTTCTACCACAGACACTACTACTCCTACCACCACCACTAGCGCTCCTACTCCTACCACAGAACCTGCTACTCCTAACTCCACCACCATCACCACTACTTCTACCACAGAAACTACTACTCCTACCACAACCACCAGCGCCACTACAACTACCACGGACAATACTACTCTTAACAGCACGAAAAACGCTCCTACTTCTACCACAGACACTAATACTCCAAGCACCACCACGAGCGCTCCTACGTCTACCACAGATACTGCAACTCCTACCACCACCTCGAGTGCCCCTTCTTCTACCACAGAATCTGCTAATCCTACCACCACCATGATTGCAACTACTTCTACCACAGACCCTGCTACTCTTACCACCACCACAATCGCTCCTAATTCTATCACAGACACTACTATTCCTACCACCACCACGAGTGTTTCTACTTCTACCACAGACTCTACTACTCCTACCCTCACCATGAGCACAACTACTTCTACCACAGACACTACTACTGCTATCACCACCACGAGCCTTCCTACTTCTACCAGGGACCCTGCAACTACTACCAGCAGGACTAGCGCTCCTACTTCTACCACAGACACTACTACTGCTACCACCACCACAAGTGCAACTATTTCTACCACAGAAACTACTATTTCTACCACCACCACGAGCGCAACTACTCACACCACAGACACAACAATGTCTACCACCACCACGAGCGCTCCTACCTCTACCACAGACACTAATACTGCTACCACCACCATGAGCACTCCTACTTCTATCACACACCGTGCAACTCTTACCACCACCAAAAGCGCTCCTATTTCTTCCACAGGCCCTGCTATTCCTACCACAACCATGAAAGCTCCTACTTCTATTACAGAAACAGCTACTCCTAACCCCACCAGGACCGCTCCTTCTTCTACGACAGACAATACTACCCCTACCACCACCATGAGCGCTCCTACTCCTACCACAGACACTACTACTCCTACCACCATCACTAGCGCTCCTACTTCTACCACAGAACCTGCTACTTCTACCACCACCACGAGCGCAACTACTTCTACCACAGACACTACTGCACCGGTCACCACCACGAGCCCTCCTACTTCTACGGCAGACCGTACAACTACTACCACAATCACTAGAGCTCCTACTTCTACCACAGATACTACTACTCCTACCACCACCACGAGTGCAACTACTTATACAACACACACAACTATTTCCACCACCACCACAGGCGCTCCTACTTCTACCACAGACACTACGACTCCTGCCACCATCATGAGCACTCCTACTTCTACCACAGACACTACTACTGCTACCACCCCCATGAGTGCTCCTACTTCTACCACAGACTGTGCTACTCATACCAACTCCACAAGCGCTCCTATTTCTTCCACAGGCCCTGTTAGACCTACCACCACCACGAGAGCTCCTACTACTATTACAGAAACTACTACTCCTACCCCCACTACGAGCGTTCCTTCTTCTACCACAGACAATACTACTCCTACCACCACCATGAGCACTCCTACTTCTACCACAGACACTACTAACCCTACCACCACCACGAGTGCAACTACTTCTACTACAGACCATACTACTGCTACCACCAAGACGAGTGCTCCTACTTCTACCACAGACATTACTACTCCCACCACAACCATGATTGCTCATACTTCTACAACAGACAGTACTACACCTACCACCACCACGAGCTCTCCTACTATTACCACAGAAACTACTACTCCTACCACCACCATGAGCGCTCCTACTTCTACCAAAGAAATTACTACTCCCACCACCACCAGGAGCTCTCCTACTTCTACCAGAGAAACTACTACTACCAAGACCACGAGCGCTTCTGCTTCTTCCACAGAGTGTGCATCTCCCACCACCACCAAGAGCACTCTTACTTCTAACACAGAACATGCTACTGCTACCACCATGAAGAGTGCAACTACTTCTACGACAGACACTACTACTCTTACCACTACAACGAATGCAACGACTTCTAACACAGACAATACTATTCCTGACAATATCACGAGCAATCCTACTTCTACCACAAAAAGTACTACTACTACCACGAGCACGAGTGCAACACCTTCTACTACAGACACTACTACTCCTACTACCACCACGAGCGCTCCTACTTCTACCACAGACCGTGCAACACCTACGACCTCCACTAGCCCTCCTACTTCTATCACAGACCATACTACTCCTACTTGCAGCACGAGCTCAAGTACTTCTACCACAGAAAATACTTCTCCTACCACCACCACGAGGGCTGCTACTTCTAAAACAGACACTACTACACCTACCAACACCACGAGCACCACTAGTTCGACGACAGACACTACTTCTCCTACCACCATGAGGAACACTCCTACATATACCACAGAATCAACTACTACTACCACCACCACGAGCACTCCAACTTCTACCACAGAAACTACTACACCTACTACCATCATGAGCGCAACTATTTCTACCACAGAGAATACTACACTTACCACCAAGACGAGTGCTCCTCCTTCTACCACAGACACTACTACTCCCACCAGTACCACAGGCGCCCCTACTTCTACTACAGACACTACTACACCTACCTCCACCAGGAACGTTCCTACCTCTACCACAGAAACTACTAATTCTACCATCACAACGAGTGCAACTACTTCTACCACAGACACTACTCCTCCTGCCAATATCACGAGCGCTCCTACTTCTCCCACAAAACCTCCTACTCCTCCCACCACCACGAGAGCACCTCCTTCTACCACAGGCTCTTCTACTCCTACCACCACCACGATTGATCCTACTTCTACCACAGAAACTACAACTCCTACCACCAAAACGAGCACTCCTTCTTTTATCGCATAAAATACTACCCCTACCACCACCACGAGTCCAACTATATCTACCAAAGACACTACTACTCCTAACACCACGATGAATTCTCCTACTTCTACCACAGACACTACTACTCCTGCCACGACCACGAGCGCTCATACTTTTATCAATCACATTACTACTCCCACCACCACTGTGAGCATCACTACGTCCTCCACAGACACTTCTAATCCTACCACCACCACGAGAGAACCTACTTCTACCAGACAAAATACTACTCCTCCCAACAACACGATGATTCCTACTTCTACCGCCAAAACTACTACTCCTACCTCCACCAAGAGTGAAACTACTTCTACCACAGACAGAGTACACCTACCACCACCATGAGTGCTCCGACTTCTACCACAGACATTAATACTCCAAGCACCGCCACGAGGACTCCTACTTCTACAACAGACTGAACTACTTTTCTACCACCACGAGTGCTCCTACTTCTCCCAAAGTAACTACTCCTCGTACCACCAACAAGTACTCTCCTAATTCTACCAGAATAACTACGACTACCACCACCACGAGCGCTACTACTTCTGCCACAGACAGTGCAACTCCTACCACCACTACGTGCGCTCCTACTGCTAACACAGAACATGCTACTCCTACCACACCACGAGTGAAACTACTTCTAACACAGACCTACTACCACAGATCTACCTACCTAGATCCTACTTCTAACAACGACCCTACTAGTCCTACCAACACCACGAGTACTCGTACTTCTACCACAGACACAAGTACTCCTACCACCACCACGAGTGAAACTACTTCTAAAACAGACCTACTACCACAGATATACCTATCTAGATCCTACTTCTACCAAAGACCCTACTAGTCCTACCAACACCACCAGTGCTCCTACTTCTACCACAGACACAACTACTACCACCACCACGAGCTCCACTACTTTAACCACAGATACTTCTACTTCTACTACCACCATGAGTGCTCCTAATTCTACCACAAACACTACTACTCCTACGACCACCACCAGTGCTTCTACTTCTACCAAAAACACTACTACTTCTACCCCCAACACGAACGCAACTACTTCTACCACAGACATTACTATTGCTATCACCACGACGAGCCTTCCTAATTCTACCAGAGACCGTGCGAATACTACCAGGAAGACTAGTGCTCCTACTTCTACCACAGACACTACTACTCCTACCACCACCATGAGTGCTCCTTCTGCTACCACAGTACCTGCTACTCATACCTCCACCACGAGCACAACTACTTCTACCATAGACCGTGCAACTACTACCACCACTACTAGCGTTCCTACTTCTACCACAGACACTACTACTCCTACCACCACCACTAGCGCTCCTACTCCTACCACAGAACCTGCTACTCCTAACTCCACCACCATCACCACTACTTCTACCACAGAAACTACTACTCCTACCACAACCACCAGCGCCACTACAACTACCACGGACAATACTACTCTTAACAGCACGAAAAACGCTCCTACTTCTACCACAGACACTAATACTCCAAGCACCACCACGAGCGCTCCTACGTCTACCACAGATACTGCAACTCCTACCACCACCTCGAGTGCCCCTTCTTCTACCACAGAATCTGCTAATCCTACCACCACCATGATTGCAACTACTTCTACCACAGACCCTGCTACTCTTACCACCACCACAATCGCTCCTAATTCTATCACAGACACTACTATTCCTACCACCACCACGAGTGTTTCTACTTCTACCACAGACTCTACTACTCCTACCCTCACCATGAGCACAACTACTTCTACCACAGACACTACTACTGCTATCACCACCACGAGCCTTCCTACTTCTACCAGGGACCCTGCAACTACTACCAGCAGGACTAGCGCTCCTACTTCTACCACAGACACTACTACTGCTACCACCACCACAAGTGCAACTATTTCTACCACAGAAACTACTATTTCTACCACCACCACGAGCGCAACTACTCACACCACAGACACAACAATGTCTACCACCACCACGAGCGCTCCTACCTCTACCACAGACACTAATACTGCTACCACCACCATGAGCACTCCTACTTCTATCACACACCGTGCAACTCTTACCACCACCAAAAGCGCTCCTATTTCTTCCACAGGCCCTGCTATTCCTACCACAACCATGAAAGCTCCTACTTCTATTACAGAAACAGCTACTCCTAACCCCACCAGGACCGCTCCTTCTTCTACGACAGACAATACTACCCCTACCACCACCATGAGCGCTCCTACTCCTACCACAGACACTACTACTCCTACCACCATCACTAGCGCTCCTACTTCTACCACAGAACCTGCTACTTCTACCACCACCACGAGCGCAACTACTTCTACCACAGACACTACTGCACCGATCACCACCACGAGCCCTCCTACTTCTACGGCAGACCGTACAACTACTACCACAATCACTAGAGCTCCTACTTCTACCACAGATACTACTACTCCTACCACCACCACGAGTGCAACTACTTATACAACACACACAACTATTTCCACCACCACCACAGGCGCTCCTACTTCTACCACAGACACTACGACTCCTGCCACCATCATGAGCACTCCTACTTCTACCACAGACACTACTACTGCTACCACCCCCATGAGTGCTCCTACTTCTACCACAGACTGTGCTACTCATACCAACTCCACAAGCGCTCCTATTTCTTCCACAGGCCCTGTTAGACCTACCACCACCACGAGAGCTCCTACTACTATTACAGAAACTACTACTCCTACCCCCACTACGAGCGTTCCTTCTTCTACCACAGACAATACTACTCCTACCACCACCATGAGCACTCCTACTTCTACCACAGACACTACTAACCCTACCACCACCACGAGTGCAACTACTTCTACTACAGACCATACTACTGCTACCACCAAGACGAGTGCTCCTACTTCTACCACAGACATTACTACTCCCACCACAACCATGATTGCTCATACTTCTACAACAGACAGTACTACACCTACCACCACCACGAGCTCTCCTACTATTACCACAGAAACTACTACTCCTACCACCACCATGAGCGCTCCTACTTCTACCAAAGAAATTACTACTCCCACCACCACCAGGAGCTCTCCTACTTCTACCAGAGAAACTACTACTACCAAGACCACGAGCGCTTCTGCTTCTTCCACAGAGTGTGCATCTCCCACCACCACCAAGAGCACTCTTACTTCTAACACAGAACATGCTACTGCTACCACCATGAAGAGTGCAACTACTTCTACGACAGACACTACTACTCTTACCACTACAACGAATGCAACGACTTCTAACACAGACAATACTATTCCTGACAATATCACGAGCAATCCTACTTCTACCACAAAAAGTACTACTACTACCACGAGCACGAGTGCAACACCTTCTACTACAGACACTACTACTCCTACTACCACCACGAGCGCTCCTACTTCTACCACAGACCGTGCAACACCTACGACCTCCACTAGCCCTCCTACTTCTATCACAGACCATACTACTCCTACTTGCAGCACGAGCTCAAGTACTTCTACCACAGAAAATACTTCTCCTACCACCACCACGAGGGCTGCTACTTCTAAAACAGACACTACTACACCTACCAACACCACGAGCACCACTAGTTCGACGACAGACACTACTTCTCCTACCACCATGAGGAACACTCCTACATATACCACAGAATCAACTACTACTACCACCACCACGAGCACTCCAACTTCTACCACAGAAACTACTACACCTACTACCATCATGAGCGCAACTATTTCTACCACAGAGAATACTACACTTACCACCAAGACGAGTGCTCCTCCTTCTACCACAGACACTACTACTCCCACCAGTACCACAGGCGCCCCTACTTCTACTACAGACACTACTACACCTACCTCCACCAGGAACGTTCCTACCTCTACCACAGAAACTACTAATTCTACCATCACAACGAGTGCAACTACTTCTACCACAGACACTACTCCTCCTGCCAATATCACGAGCGCTCCTACTTCTCCCACAAAACCTCCTACTCCTCCCACCACCACGAGAGCACCTCCTTCTACCACAGGCTCTTCTACTCCTACCACCACCACGATTGATCCTACTTCTACCACAGAAACTACAACTCCTACCACCAAAACGAGC
The DNA here is from genome assembly GCF_028023285.1 of Balaenoptera ricei. Lineage (NCBI taxonomy): Eukaryota > Metazoa > Chordata > Mammalia > Artiodactyla > Balaenopteridae > Balaenoptera > Balaenoptera ricei. The sequence continues at coordinate 107,128 of NW_026777559.1, forward strand.
ACTCCTTCTTTTATCGCATAAAATACTACCCCTACCACCACCACGAGTCCAACTATATCTACCAAAGACACTACTACTCCTAACACCACGATGAATTCTCCTACTTCTACCACAGACACTACTACTCCTGCCACGACCACGAGCGCTCATACTTTTATCAATCACATTACTACTCCCACCACCACTGTGAGCATCACTACGTCCTCCACAGACACTTCTAATCCTACCACCACCACGAGAGAACCTACTTCTACCAGACAAAATACTACTCCTCCCAACAACACGATGATTCCTACTTCTACCGCCAAAACTACTACTCCTACCTCCACCAAGAGTGAAACTACTTCTACCACAGACAGAGTACACCTACCACCACCATGAGTGCTCCGACTTCTACCACAGACATTAATACTCCAAGCACCGCCACGAGGACTCCTACTTCTACAACAGACTGAACTACTTTTCTACCACCACGAGTGCTCCTACTTCTCCCAAAGTAACTACTCCTCGTACCACCAACAAGTACTCTCCTAATTCTACCAGAATAACTACGACTACCACCACCACGAGCGCTACTACTTCTGCCACAGACAGTGCAACTCCTACCACCACTACGTGCGCTCCTACTGCTAACACAGAACATGCTACTCCTACCACACCACGAGTGAAACTACTTCTAACACAGACCTACTACCACAGATCTACCTACCTAGATCCTACTTCTAACAACGACCCTACTAGTCCTACCAACACCACGAGTACTCGTACTTCTACCACAGACACAAGTACTCCTACCACCACCACGAGCGAAACTACTTCTAAAACAGACCTACTACCACAGATATACCTATCTAGATCCTACTTCTACCAAAGACCCTACTAGTCCTACCAACACCACCAGTGCTCCTACTTCTACCACAGACACAACTACTACCACCACCACGAGCTCCACTACTTTAACCACAGATACTTCTACTTCTACTACCACCATGAGTGCTCCTAATTCTACCACAAACACTACTACTCCTACGACCACCACCAGTGCTTCTACTTCTACCAAAAACACTACTACTTCTACCCCCAACACGAACGCAACTACTTCTACCACAGACATTACTATTGCTATCACCACGACGAGCCTTCCTAATTCTACCAGAGACCGTGCGAATACTACCAGGAAGACTAGTGCTCCTACTTCTACCACAGACACTACTACTCCTACCACCACCATGAGTGCTCCTTCTGCTACCACAGTACCTGCTACTCATACCTCCACCACGAGCACAACTACTTCTACCATAGACCGTGCAACTACTACCACCACTACTAGCGTTCCTACTTCTACCACAGACACTACTACTCCTACCACCACCACTAGCGCTCCTACTCCTACCACAGAACCTGCTACTCCTAACTCCACCACCATCACCACTACTTCTACCACAGAAACTACTACTCCTACCACAACCACCAGCGCCACTACAACTACCACGGACAATACTACTCTTAACAGCACGAAAAACGCTCCTACTTCTACCACAGACACTAATACTCCAAGCACCACCACGAGCGCTCCTACGTCTACCACAGATACTGCAACTCCTACCACCACCTCGAGTGCCCCTTCTTCTACCACAGAATCTGCTAATCCTACCACCACCATGATTGCAACTACTTCTACCACAGACCCTGCTACTCTTACCACCACCACAATCGCTCCTAATTCTATCACAGACACTACTATTCCTACCACCACCACGAGTGTTTCTACTTCTACCACAGACTCTACTACTCCTACCCTCACCATGAGCACAACTACTTCTACCACAGACACTACTACTGCTATCACCACCACGAGCCTTCCTACTTCTACCAGGGACCCTGCAACTACTACCAGCAGGACTAGCGCTCCTACTTCTACCACAGACACTACTACTGCTACCACCACCACAAGTGCAACTATTTCTACCACAGAAACTACTATTTCTACCACCACCACGAGCGCAACTACTCACACCACAGACACAACAATGTCTACCACCACCACGAGCGCTCCTACCTCTACCACAGACACTAATACTGCTACCACCACCATGAGCACTCCTACTTCTATCACACACCGTGCAACTCTTACCACCACCAAAAGCGCTCCTATTTCTTCCACAGGCCCTGCTATTCCTACCACAACCATGAAAGCTCCTACTTCTATTACAGAAACAGCTACTCCTAACCCCACCAGGACCGCTCCTTCTTCTACGACAGACAATACTACCCCTACCACCACCATGAGCGCTCCTACTCCTACCACAGACACTACTACTCCTACCACCATCACTAGCGCTCCTACTTCTACCACAGAACCTGCTACTTCTACCACCACCACGAGCGCAACTACTTCTACCACAGACACTACTGCACCGATCACCACCACGAGCCCTCCTACTTCTACGGCAGACCGTACAACTACTACCACAATCACTAGAGCTCCTACTTCTACCACAGATACTACTACTCCTACCACCACCACGAGTGCAACTACTTATACAACACACACAACTATTTCCACCACCACCACAGGCGCTCCTACTTCTACCACAGACACTACGACTCCTGCCACCATCATGAGCACTCCTACTTCTACCACAGACACTACTACTGCTACCACCCCCATGAGTGCTCCTACTTCTACCACAGACTGTGCTACTCATACCAACTCCACAAGCGCTCCTATTTCTTCCACAGGCCCTGTTAGACCTACCACCACCACGAGAGCTCCTACTACTATTACAGAAACTACTACTCCTACCCCCACTACGAGCGTTCCTTCTTCTACCACAGACAATACTACTCCTACCACCACCATGAGCACTCCTACTTCTACCACAGACACTACTAACCCTACCACCACCACGAGTGCAACTACTTCTACTACAGACCATACTACTGCTACCACCAAGACGAGTGCTCCTACTTCTACCACAGACATTACTACTCCCACCACAACCATGATTGCTCATACTTCTACAACAGACAGTACTACACCTACCACCACCACGAGCTCTCCTACTATTACCACAGAAACTACTACTCCTACCACCACCATGAGCGCTCCTACTTCTACCAAAGAAATTACTACTCCCACCACCACCAGGAGCTCTCCTACTTCTACCAGAGAAACTACTACTACCAAGACCACGAGCGCTTCTGCTTCTTCCACAGAGTGTGCATCTCCCACCACCACCAAGAGCACTCTTACTTCTAACACAGAACATGCTACTGCTACCACCATGAAGAGTGCAACTACTTCTACGACAGACACTACTACTCTTACCACTACAACGAATGCAACGACTTCTAACACAGACAATACTATTCCTGACAATATCACGAGCAATCCTACTTCTACCACAAAAAGTACTACTACTACCACGAGCACGAGTGCAACACCTTCTACTACAGACACTACTACTCCTACTACCACCACGAGCGCTCCTACTTCTACCACAGACCGTGCAACACCTACGACCTCCACTAGCCCTCCTACTTCTATCACAGACCATACTACTCCTACTTGCAGCACGAGCTCAAGTACTTCTACCACAGAAAATACTTCTCCTACCACCACCACGAGGGCTGCTACTTCTAAAACAGACACTACTACACCTACCAACACCACGAGCACCACTAGTTCGACGACAGACACTACTTCTCCTACCACCATGAGGAACACTCCTACATATACCACAGAATCAACTACTACTACCACCACCACGAGCACTCCAACTTCTACCACAGAAACTACTACACCTACTACCATCATGAGCGCAACTATTTCTACCACAGAGAATACTACACTTACCACCAAGACGAGTGCTCCTCCTTCTACCACAGACACTACTACTCCCACCAGTACCACAGGCGCCCCTACTTCTACTACAGACACTACTACACCTACCTCCACCAGGAACGTTCCTACCTCTACCACAGAAACTACTAATTCTACCATCACAACGAGTGCAACTACTTCTACCACAGACACTACTCCTCCTGCCAATATCACGAGCGCTCCTACTTCTCCCACAAAACCTCCTACTCCTCCCACCACCACGAGAGCACCTCCTTCTACCACAGGCTCTTCTACTCCTACCACCACCACGATTGATCCTACTTCTACCACAGAAACTACAACTCCTACCACCAAAACGAGCACTCCTTCTTTTATCGCATAAAATACTACCCCTACCACCACCACGAGTCCAACTATATCTACCAAAGACACTACTACTCCTAACACCACGATGAATTCTCCTACTTCTACCACAGACACTACTACTCCTGCCACGACCACGAGCGCTCATACTTTTATCAATCACATTACTACTCCCACCACCACTGTGAGCATCACTACGTCCTCCACAGACACTTCTAATCCTACCACCACCACGAGAGAACCTACTTCTACCAGACAAAATACTACTCCTCCCAACAACACGATGATTCCTACTTCTACCGCCAAAACTACTACTCCTACCTCCACCAAGAGTGAAACTACTTCTACCACAGACAGAGTACACCTACCACCACCATGAGTGCTCCGACTTCTACCACAGACATTAATACTCCAAGCACCGCCACGAGGACTCCTACTTCTACAACAGACTGAACTACTTTTCTACCACCACGAGTGCTCCTACTTCTCCCAAAGTAACTACTCCTCGTACCACCAACAAGTACTCTCCTAATTCTACCAGAATAACTACGATTACCACCACCACGAGCGCTACTACTTCTGCCACAGACAGTGCAACTCCTACCACCACTACGTGCGCTCCTACTGCTAACACAGAACATGCTACTCCTACCACACCACGAGTGAAACTACTTCTAACACAGACCTACTACCACAGATCTACCTACCTAGATCCTACTTCTAACAACGACCCTACTAGTCCTACCAACACCACGAGTACTCGTACTTCTACCACAGACACAAGTACTCCTACCACCACCACGAGCGAAACTACTTCTAAAACAGACCTACTACCACAGATATACCTATCTAGATCCTACTTCTACCAAAGACCCTACTAGTCCTACCAACACCACCAGTGCTCCTACTTCTACCACAGACACAACTACTACCACCACCACGAGCTCCACTACTTTAACCACAGATACTTCTACTTCTACTACCACCATGAGTGCTCCTAATTCTACCACAAACACTACTACTCCTACGACCACCACCAGTGCTTCTACTTCTACCAAAAACACTACTACTTCTACCCCCAACACGAACGCAACTACTTCTACCACAGACATTACTATTGCTATCACCACGACGAGCCTTCCTAATTCTACCAGAGACCGTGCGAATACTACCAGGAAGACTAGTGCTCCTACTTCTACCACAGACACTACTACTCCTACCACCACCATGAGTGCTCCTTCTGCTACCACAGTACCTGCTACTCATACCTCCACCACGAGCACAACTACTTCTACCATAGACCGTGCAACTACTACCACCACTACTAGCGTTCCTACTTCTACCACAGACACTACTACTCCTACCACCACCACTAGCGCTCCTACTCCTACCACAGAACCTGCTACTCCTAACTCCACCACCATCACCACTACTTCTACCACAGAAACTACTACTCCTACCACAACCACCAGCGCCACTACAACTACCACGGACAATACTACTCTTAACAGCACGAAAAACGCTCCTACTTCTACCACAGACACTAATACTCCAAGCACCACCACGAGCGCTCCTACGTCTACCACAGATACTGCAACTCCTACCACCACCTCGAGTGCCCCTTCTTCTACCACAGAATCTGCTAATCCTACCACCACCATGATTGCAACTACTTCTACCACAGACCCTGCTACTCTTACCACCACCACAATCGCTCCTAATTCTATCACAGACACTACTATTCCTACCACCACCACGAGTGTTTCTACTTCTACCACAGACTCTACTACTCCTACCCTCACCATGAGCACAACTACTTCTACCACAGACACTACTACTGCTATCACCACCACGAGCCTTCCTACTTCTACCAGGGACCCTGCAACTACTACCAGCAGGACTAGCGCTCCTACTTCTACCACAGACACTACTACTGCTACCACCACCACAAGTGCAACTATTTCTACCACAGAAACTACTATTTCTACCACCACCACGAGCGCAACTACTCACACCACAGACACAACAATGTCTACCACCACCACGAGCGCTCCTACCTCTACCACAGACACTAATACTGCTACCACCACCATGAGCACTCCTACTTCTATCACACACCGTGCAACTCTTACCACCACCAAAAGCGCTCCTATTTCTTCCACAGGCCCTGCTATTCCTACCACAACCATGAAAGCTCCTACTTCTATTACAGAAACAGCTACTCCTAACCCCACCAGGACCGCTCCTTCTTCTACGACAGACAATACTACCCCTACCACCACCATGAGCGCTCCTACTCCTACCACAGACACTACTACTCCTACCACCATCACTAGCGCTCCTACTTCTACCACAGAACCTGCTACTTCTACCACCACCACGAGCGCAACTACTTCTACCACAGACACTACTGCACCGATCACCACCACGAGCCCTCCTACTTCTACGGCAGACCGTACAACTACTACCACAATCACTAGAGCTCCTACTTCTACCACAGATACTACTACTCCTACCACCACCACGAGTGCAACTACTTATACAACACACACAACTATTTCCACCACCACCACAGGCGCTCCTACTTCTACCACAGACACTACGACTCCTGCCACCATCATGAGCACTCCTACTTCTACCACAGACACTACTACTGCTACCACCCCCATGAGTGCTCCTACTTCTACCACAGACTGTGCTACTCATACCAACTCCACAAGCGCTCCTATTTCTTCCACAGGCCCTGTTAGACCTACCACCACCACGAGAGCTCCTACTACTATTACAGAAACTACTACTCCTACCCCCACTACGAGCGTTCCTTCTTCTACCACAGACAATACTACTCCTACCACCACCATGAGCACTCCTACTTCTACCACAGACACTACTAACCCTACCACCACCACGAGTGCAACTACTTCTACTACAGACCATACTACTGCTACCACCAAGACGAGTGCTCCTACTTCTACCACAGACATTACTACTCCCACCACAACCATGATTGCTCATACTTCTACAACAGACAGTACTACACCTACCACCACCACGAGCTCTCCTACTATTACCACAGAAACTACTACTCCTACCACCACCATGAGCGCTCCTACTTCTACCAAAGAAATTACTACTCCCACCACCACCAGGAGCTCTCCTACTTCTACCAGAGAAACTACTACTACCAAGACCACGAGCGCTTCTGCTTCTTCCACAGAGTGTGCATCTCCCACCACCACCAAGAGCACTCTTACTTCTAACACAGAACATGCTACTGCTACCACCATGAAGAGTGCAACTACTTCTACGACAGACACTACTACTCTTACCACTACAACGAATGCAACGACTTCTAACACAGACAATACTATTCCTGACAATATCACGAGCAATCCTACTTCTACCACAAAAAGTACTACTACTACCACGAGCACGAGTGCAACACCTTCTACTACAGACACTACTACTCCTACTACCACCACGAGCGCTCCTACTTCTACCACAGACCGTGCAACACCTACGACCTCCACTAGCCCTCCTACTTCTATCACAGACCATACTACTCCTACTTGCAGCACGAGCTCAAGTACTTCTACCACAGAAAATACTTCTCCTACCACCACCACGAGGGCTGCTACTTCTAAAACAGACACTACTACACCTACCAACACCACGAGCACCACTAGTTCGACGACAGACACTACTTCTCCTACCACCATGAGGAACACTCCTACATATACCACAGAATCAACTACTACTACCACCACCACGAGCACTCCAACTTCTACCACAGAAACTACTACACCTACTACCATCATGAGCGCAACTATTTCTACCACAGAGAATACTACACTTACCACCAAGACGAGTGCTCCTCCTTCTACCACAGACACTACTACTCCCACCAGTACCACAGGCGCCCCTACTTCTACTACAGACACTACTACACCTACCTCCACCAGGAACGTTCCTACCTCTACCACAGAAACTACTAATTCTACCATCACAACGAGTGCAACTACTTCTACCACAGACACTACTCCTCCTGCCAATATCACGAGCGCTCCTACTTCTCCCACAAAACCTCCTACTCCTCCCACCACCACGAGAGCACCTCCTTCTACCACAGGCTCTTCTACTCCTACCACCACCACGATTGATCCTACTTCTACCACAGAAACTACAACTCCTACCACCAAAACGAGCACTCCTTCTTTTATCGCATAAAATACTACCCCTACCACCACCACGAGTCCAACTATATCTACCAAAGACACTACTACTCCTAACACCACGATGAATTCTCCTACTTCTACCACAGACACTACTACTCCTGCCACGACCACGAGCGCTCATACTTTTATCAATCACATTACTACTCCCACCACCACTGTGAGCATCACTACGTCCTCCACAGACACTTCTAATCCTACCACCACCACGAGAGAACCTACTTCTACCAGACAAAATACTACTCCTCCCAACAACACGATGATTCCTACTTCTACCGCCAAAACTACTACTCCTACCTCCACCAAGAGTGAAACTACTTCTACCACAGACAGAGTACACCTACCACCACCATGAGTGCTCCGACTTCTACCACAGACATTAATACTCCAAGCACCGCCACGAGGACTCCTACTTCTACAACAGACTGAACTACTTTTCTACCACCACGAGTGCTCCTACTTCTCCCAAAGTAACTACTCCTCGTACCACCAACAAGTACTCTCCTAATTCTACCAGAATAACTACGACTACCACCACCACGAGCGCTACTACTTCTGCCACAGACAGTGCAACTCCTACCACCACTACGTGCGCTCCTACTGCTAACACAGAACATGCTACTCCTACCACACCACGAGTGAAACTACTTCTAACACAGACCTACTACCACAGATCTACCTACCTAGATCCTACTTCTAACAACGACCCTACTAGTCCTACCAACACCACGAGTACTCGTACTTCTACCACAGACACAAGTACTCCTACCACCACCACGAGCGAAACTACTTCTAAAACAGACCTACTACCACAGATATACCTATCTAGATCCTACTTCTACCAAAGACCCTACTAGTCCTACCAACACCACCAGTGCTCCTACTTCTACCACAGACACAACTACTACCACCACCACGAGCTCCACTACTTTAACCACAGATACTTCTACTTCTACTACCACCATGAGTGCTCCTAATTCTACCACAAACACTACTACTCCTACGACCACCACCAGTGCTTCTACTTCTACCAAAAACACTACTACTTCTACCCCCAACACGAACGCAACTACTTCTACCACAGACATTACTATTGCTATCACCACGACGAGCCTTCCTAATTCTACCAGAGACCGTGCGAATACTACCAGGAAGACTAGTGCTCCTACTTCTACCACAGACACTACTACTCCTACCACCACCATGAGTGCTCCTTCTGCTACCACAGTACCTGCTACTCATACCTCCACCACGAGCACAACTACTTCTACCATAGACCGTGCAACTACTACCACCACTACTAGCGTTCCTACTTCTACCACAGACACTACTACTCCTACCACCACCACTAGCGCTCCTACTCCTACCACAGAACCTGCTACTCCTAACTCCACCACCATCACCACTACTTCTACCACAGAAACTACTACTCCTACCACAACCACCAGCGCCACTACAACTACCACGGACAATACTACTCTTAACAGCACGAAAAACGCTCCTACTTCTACCACAGACACTAATACTCCAAGCACCACCACGAGCGCTCCTACGTCTACCACAGATACTGCAACTCCTACCACCACCTCGAGTGCCCCTTCTTCTACCACAGAATCTGCTAATCCTACCACCACCATGATTGCAACTACTTCTACCACAGACCCTGCTACTCTTACCACCACCACAATCGCTCCTAATTCTATCACAGACACTACTATTCCTACCACCACCACGAGTGTTTCTACTTCTACCACAGACTCTACTACTCCTACCCTCACCATGAGCACAACTACTTCTACCACAGACACTACTACTGCTATCACCACCACGAGCCTTCCTACTTCTACCAGGGACCCTGCAACTACTACCAGCAGGACTAGCGCTCCTACTTCTACCACAGACACTACTACTGCTACCACCACCACAAGTGCAACTATTTCTACCACAGAAACTACTATTTCTACCACCACCACGAGCGCAACTACTCACACCACAGACACAACAATGTCTACCACCACCACGAGCGCTCCTACCTCTACCACAGACACTAATACTGCTACCACCACCATGAGCACTCCTACTTCTATCACACACCGTGCAACTCTTACCACCACCAAAAGCGCTCCTATTTCTTCCACAGGCCCTGCTATTCCTACCACAACCATGAAAGCTCCTACTTCTATTACAGAAACAGCTACTCCTAACCCCACCAGGACCGCTCCTTCTTCTACGACAGACAATACTACCCCTACCACCACCATGAGCGCTCCTACTCCTACCACAGACACTACTACTCCTACCACCATCACTAGCGCTCCTACTTCTACCACAGAACCTGCTACTTCTACCACCACCACGAGCGCAACTACTTCTACCACAGACACTACTGCACCGATCACCACCACGAGCCCTCCTACTTCTACGGCAGACCGTACAACTACTACCACAATCACTAGAGCTCCTACTTCTACCACAGATACTACTACTCCTACCACCACCACGAGTGCAACTACTTATACAACACACACAACTATTTCCACCACCACCACAGGCGCTCCTACTTCTACCACAGACACTACGACTCCTGCCACCATCATGAGCACTCCTACTTCTACCACAGACACTACTACTGCTACCACCCCCATGAGTGCTCCTACTTCTACCACAGACTGTGCTACTCATACCAACTCCACAAGCGCTCCTATTTCTTCCACAGGCCCTGTTAGACCTACCACCACCACGAGAGCTCCTACTACTATTACAGAAACTACTACTCCTACCCCCACTACGAGCGTTCCTTCTTCTACCACAGACAATACTACTCCTACCACCACCATGAGCACTCCTACTTCTACCACAGACACTACTAACCCTACCACCACCACGAGTGCAACTACTTCTACTACAGACCATACTACTGCTACCACCAAGACGAGTGCTCCTACTTCTACCACAGACATTACTACTCCCACCACAACCATGATTGCTCATACTTCTACAACAGACAGTACTACACCTACCACCACCACGAGCTCTCCTACTATTACCACAGAAACTACTACTCCTACCACCACCATGAGCGCTCCTACTTCTACCAAAGAAATTACTACTCCCACCACCACCAGGAGCTCTCCTACTTCTACCAGAGAAACTACTACTACCAAGACCACGAGCGCTTCTGCTTCTTCCACAGAGTGTGCATCTCCCACCACCACCAAGAGCACTCTTACTTCTAACACAGAACATGCTACTGCTACCACCATGAAGAGTGCAACTACTTCTACGACAGACACTACTACTCTTACCACTACAACGAATGCAACGACTTCTAACACAGACAATACTATTCCTGACAATATCACGAGCAATCCTACTTCTACCACAAAAAGTACTACTACTACCACGAGCACGAGTGCAACACCTTCTACTACAGACACTACTACTCCTACTACCACCACGAGCGCTCCTACTTCTACCACAGACCGTGCAACACCTACGACCTCCACTAGCCCTCCTACTTCTATCACAGACCATACTACTCCTACTTGCAGCACGAGCTCAAGTACTTCTACCACAGAAAATACTTCTCCTACCACCACCACGAGGGCTGCTACTTCTAAAACAGACACTACTACACCTACCAACACCACGAGCACCACTAGTTCGACGACAGACACTACTTCTCCTACCACCATGAGGAACACTCCTACATATACCACAGAATCAACTACTACTACCACCACCACGAGCACTCCAACTTCTACCACAGAAACTACTACACCTACTACCATCATGAGCGCAACTATTTCTACCACAGAGAATACTACACTTACCACCAAGACGAGTGCTCCTCCTTCTACCACAGACACTACTACTCCCACCAGTACCACAGGCGCCCCTACTTCTACTACAGACACTACTACACCTACCTCCACCAGGAACGTTCCTACCTCTACCACAGAAACTACTAATTCTACCATCACAACGAGTGCAACTACTTCTACCACAGACACTACTCCTCCTGCCAATATCACGAGCGCTCCTACTTCTCCCACAAAACCTCCTACTCCTCCCACCACCACGAGAGCACCTCCTTCTACCACAGGCTCTTCTACTCCTACCACCACCACGATTGATCCTACTTCTACCACAGAAACTACAACTCCTACCACCAAAACGAGCACTCCTTCTTTTATCGCATAAAATACTACCCCTACCACCACCACGAGTCCAACTATATCTACCAAAGACACTACTACTCCTAACACCACGATGAATTCTCCTACTTCTACCACAGACACTACTACTCCTGCCACGACCACGAGCGCTCATACTTTTATCAATCACATTACTACTCCCACCACCACTGTGAGCATCACTACGTCCTCCACAGACACTTCTAATCCTACCACCACCACGAGAGAACCTACTTCTACCAGACAAAATACTACTCCTCCCAACAACACGATGATTCCTACTTCTACCGCCAAAACTACTACTCCTACCTCCACCAAGAGTGAAACTACTTCTACCACAGACAGAGTACACCTACCACCACCATGAGTGCTCCGACTTCTACCACAGACATTAATACTCCAAGCACCGCCACGAGGACTCCTACTTCTACAACAGACTGAACTACTTTTCTACCACCACGAGTGCTCCTACTTCTCCCAAAGTAACTACTCCTCGTACCACCAACAAGTACTCTCCTAATTCTACCAGAATAACTACGACTACCACCACCACGAGCGCTACTACTTCTGCCACAGACAGTGCAACTCCTACCACCACTACGTGCGCTCCTACTGCTAACACAGAACATGCTACTCCTACCACACCACGAGTGAAACTACTTCTAACACAGACCTACTACCACAGATCTACCTACCTAGATCCTACTTCTAACAACGACCCTACTAGTCCTACCAACACCACGAGTACTCGTACTTCTACCACAGACACAAGTACTCCTACCACCACCACGAGCGAAACTACTTCTAAAACAGACCTACTACCACAGATATACCTATCTAGATCCTACTTCTACCAAAGACCCTACTAGTCCTACCAACACCACCAGTGCTCCTACTTCTACCACAGACACAACTACTACCACCACCACGAGCTCCACTACTTTAACCACAGATACTTCTACTTCTACTACCACCATGAGTGCTCCTAATTCTACCACAAACACTACTACTCCTACGACCACCACCAGTGCTTCTACTTCTACCAAAAACACTACTACTTCTACCCCCAACACGAACGCAACTACTTCTACCACAGACATTACTATTGCTATCACCACGACGAGCCTTCCTAATTCTACCAGAGACCGTGCGAATACTACCAGGAAGACTAGTGCTCCTACTTCTACCACAGACACTACTACTCCTACCACCACCATGAGTGCTCCTTCTGCTACCACAGTACCTGCTACTCATACCTCCACCACGAGCACAACTACTTCTACCATAGACCGTGCAACTACTACCACCACTACTAGCGTTCCTACTTCTACCACAGACACTACTACTCCTACCACCACCACTAGCGCTCCTACTCCTACCACAGAACCTGCTACTCCTAACTCCACCACCATCACCACTACTTCTACCACAGAAACTACTACTCCTACCACAACCACCAGCGCCACTACAACTACCACGGACAATACTACTCTTAACAGCACGAAAAACGCTCCTACTTCTACCACAGACACTAATACTCCAAGCACCACCACGAGCGCTCCTACGTCTACCACAGATACTGCAACTCCTACCACCACCTCGAGTGCCCCTTCTTCTACCACAGAATCTGCTAATCCTACCACCACCATGATTGCAACTACTTCTACCACAGACCCTGCTACTCTTACCACCACCACAATCGCTCCTAATTCTATCACAGACACTACTATTCCTACCACCACCACGAGTGTTTCTACTTCTACCACAGACTCTACTACTCCTACCCTCACCATGAGCACAACTACTTCTACCACAGACACTACTACTGCTATCACCACCACGAGCCTTCCTACTTCTACCAGGGACCCTGCAACTACTACCAGCAGGACTAGCGCTCCTACTTCTACCACAGACACTACTACTGCTACCACCACCACAAGTGCAACTATTTCTACCACAGAAACTACTATTTCTACCACCACCACGAGCGCAACTACTCACACCACAGACACAACAATGTCTACCACCACCACGAGCGCTCCTACCTCTACCACAGACACTAATACTGCTACCACCACCATGAGCACTCCTACTTCTATCACACACCGTGCAACTCTTACCACCACCAAAAGCGCTCCTATTTCTTCCACAGGCCCTGCTATTCCTACCACAACCATGAAAGCTCCTACTTCTATTACAGAAACAGCTACTCCTAACCCCACCAGGACCGCTCCTTCTTCTACGACAGACAATACTACCCCTACCACCACCATGAGCGCTCCTACTCCTACCACAGACACTACTACTCCTACCACCATCACTAGCGCTCCTACTTCTACCACAGAACCTGCTACTTCTACCACCACCACGAGCGCAACTACTTCTACCACAGACACTACTGCACCGATCACCACCACGAGCCCTCCTACTTCTACGGCAGACCGTACAACTACTACCACAATCACTAGAGCTCCTACTTCTACCACAGATACTACTACTCCTACCACCACCACGAGTGCAACTACTTATACAACACACACAACTATTTCCACCACCACCACAGGCGCTCCTACTTCTACCACAGACACTACGACTCCTGCCACCATCATGAGCACTCCTACTTCTACCACAGACACTACTACTGCTACCACCCCCATGAGTGCTCCTACTTCTACCACAGACTGTGCTACTCATACCAACTCCACAAGCGCTCCTATTTCTTCCACAGGCCCTGTTAGACCTACCACCACCACGAGAGCTCCTACTACTATTACAGAAACTACTACTCCTACCCCCACTACGAGCGTTCCTTCTTCTACCACAGACAATACTACTCCTACCACCACCATGAGCACTCCTACTTCTACCACAGACACTACTAACCCTACCACCACCACGAGTGCAACTACTTCTACTACAGACCATACTACTGCTACCACCAAGACGAGTGCTCCTACTTCTACCACAGACATTACTACTCCCACCACAACCATGATTGCTCATACTTCTACAACAGACAGTACTACACCTACCACCACCACGAGCTCTCCTACTATTACCACAGAAACTACTACTCCTACCACCACCATGAGCGCTCCTACTTCTACCAAAGAAATTACTACTCCCACCACCACCAGGAGCTCTCCTACTTCTACCAGAGAAACTACTACTACCAAGACCACGAGCGCTTCTGCTTCTTCCACAGAGTGTGTATCTCCCACCACCACCAAGAGCACTCTTACTTCTAACACAGAACATGCTACTGCTACCACCATGAAGAGTGCAACTACTTCTACGACAGACACTACTACTCTTACCACTACAACGAATGCAACGACTTCTAACACAGACAATACTATTCCTGACAATATCACGAGCAATCCTACTTCTACCACAAAAAGTACTACTACTACCACGAGCACGAGTGCAACACCTTCTACTACAGACACTACTACTCCTACTACCACCACGAGCGCTCCTACTTCTACCACAGACCGTGCAACACCTACGACCTCCACTAGCCCTCCTACTTCTATCACAGACCATACTACTCCTACTTGCAGCACGAGCTCAAGTACTTCTACCACAGAAAATACTTCTCCTACCACCACCACGAGGGCTGCTACTTCTAAAACAGACACTACTACACCTACCAACACCACGAGCACCACTAGTTCGACGACAGACACTACTTCTCCTACCACCATGAGGAACACTCCTACATATACCACAGAATCAACTACTACTACCACCACCACGAGCACTCCAACTTCTACCACAGAAACTACTACACCTACTACCATCATGAGCGCAACTATTTCTACCACAGAGAATACTACACTTACCACCAAGACGAGTGCTCCTCCTTCTACCACAGACACTACTACTCCCACCAGTACCACAGGCGCCCCTACTTCTACTACAGACACTACTACACCTACCTCCACCAGGAACGTTCCTACCTCTACCACAGAAACTACTAATTCTACCATCACAACGAGTGCAACTACTTCTACCACAGACACTACTCCTCCTGCCAATATCACGAGCGCTCCTACTTCTCCCACAAAACCTCCTACTCCTCCCACCACCACGAGAGCACCTCCTTCTACCACAGGCTCTTCTACTCCTACCACCACCACGATTGATCCTACTTCTACCACAGAAACTACAACTCCTACCACCAAAACGAGCACTCCTTCTTTTATCGCATAAAATACTACCCCTACCACCACCACGAGTCCAACTATATCTACCAAAGACACTACTACTCCTAACACCACGATGAATTCTCCTACTTCTACCACAGACACTACTACTCCTGCCACGACCACGAGCGCTCATACTTTTATCAATCACATTACTACTCCCACCACCACTGTGAGCATCACTACGTCCTCCACAGACACTTCTAATCCTACCACCACCACGAGAGAACCTACTTCTACCAGACAAAATACTACTCCTCCCAACAACACGATGATTCCTACTTCTACCGCCAAAACTACTACTCCTACCTCCACCAAGAGTGAAACTACTTCTACCACAGACAGAGTACACCTACCACCACCATGAGTGCTCCGACTTCTACCACAGACATTAATACTCCAAGCACCGCCACGAGGACTCCTACTTCTACAACAGACTGAACTACTTTTCTACCACCACGAGTGCTCCTACTTCTCCCAAAGTAACTACTCCTCGTACCACCAACAAGTACTCTCCTAATTCTACCAGAATAACTACGACTACCACCACCACGAGCGCTACTACTTCTGCCACAGACAGTGCAACTCCTACCACCACTACGTGCGCTCCTACTGCTAACACAGAACATGCTACTCCTACCACACCACGAGTGAAACTACTTCTAACACAGACCTACTACCACAGATCTACCTACCTAGATCCTACTTCTAACAACGACCCTACTAGTCCTACCAACACCACGAGTACTCGTACTTCTACCACAGACACAAGTACTCCTACCACCACCACGAGCGAAACTACTTCTAAAACAGACCTACTACCACAGATATACCTATCTAGATCCTACTTCTACCAAAGACCCTACTAGTCCTACCAACACCACCAGTGCTCCTACTTCTACCACAGACACAACTACTACCACCACCACGAGCTCCACTACTTTAACCACAGATACTTCTACTTCTACTACCACCATGAGTGCTCCTAATTCTACCACAAACACTACTACTCCTACGACCACCACCAGTGCTTCTACTTCTACCAAAAACACTACTACTTCTACCCCCAACACGAACGCAACTACTTCTACCACAGACATTACTATTGCTATCACCACGACGAGCCTTCCTAATTCTACCAGAGACCGTGCGAATACTACCAGGAAGACTAGTGCTCCTACTTCTACCACAGACACTACTACTCCTACCACCACCATGAGTGCTCCTTCTGCTACCACAGTACCTGCTACTCATACCTCCACCACGAGCACAACTACTTCTACCATAGACCGTGCAACTACTACCACCACTACTAGCGTTCCTACTTCTACCACAGACACTACTACTCCTACCACCACCACTAGCGCTCCTACTCCTACCACAGAACCTGCTACTCCTAACTCCACCACCATCACCACTACTTCTACCACAGAAACTACTACTCCTACCACAACCACCAGCGCCACTACAACTACCACGGACAATACTACTCTTAACAGCACGAAAAACGCTCCTACTTCTACCACAGACACTAATACTCCAAGCACCACCACGAGCGCTCCTACGTCTACCACAGATACTGCAACTCCTACCACCACCTCGAGTGCCCCTTCTTCTACCACAGAATCTGCTAATCCTACCACCACCATGATTGCAACTACTTCTACCACAGACCCTGCTACTCTTACCACCACCACAATCGCTCCTAATTCTATCACAGACACTACTATTCCTACCACCACCACGAGTGTTTCTACTTCTACCACAGACTCTACTACTCCTACCCTCACCATGAGCACAACTACTTCTACCACAGACACTACTACTGCTATCACCACCACGAGCCTTCCTACTTCTACCAGGGACCCTGCAACTACTACCAGCAGGACTAGCGCTCCTACTTCTACCACAGACACTACTACTGCTACCACCACCACAAGTGCAACTATTTCTACCACAGAAACTACTATTTCTACCACCACCACGAGCGCAACTACTCACACCACAGACACAACAATGTCTACCACCACCACGAGCGCTCCTACCTCTACCACAGACACTAATACTGCTACCACCACCATGAGCACTCCTACTTCTATCACACACCGTGCAACTCTTACCACCACCAAAAGCGCTCCTATTTCTTCCACAGGCCCTGCTATTCCTACCACAACCATGAAAGCTCCTACTTCTATTACAGAAACAGCTACTCCTAACCCCACCAGGACCGCTCCTTCTTCTACGACAGACAATACTACCCCTACCACCACCATGAGCGCTCCTACTCCTACCACAGACACTACTACTCCTACCACCATCACTAGCGCTCCTACTTCTACCACAGAACCTGCTACTTCTACCACCACCACGAGCGCAACTACTTCTACCACAGACACTACTGCACCGATCACCACCACGAGCCCTCCTACTTCTACGGCAGACCGTACAACTACTACCACAATCACTAGAGCTCCTACTTCTACCACAGATACTACTACTCCTACCACCACCACGAGTGCAACTACTTATACAACACACACAACTATTTCCACCACCACCACAGGCGCTCCTACTTCTACCACAGACACTACGACTCCTGCCACCATCATGAGCACTCCTACTTCTACCACAGACACTACTACTGCTACCACCCCCATGAGTGCTCCTACTTCTACCACAGACTGTGCTACTCATACCAACTCCACAAGCGCTCCTATTTCTTCCACAGGCCCTGTTAGACCTACCACCACCACGAGAGCTCCTACTACTATTACAGAAACTACTACTCCTACCCCCACTACGAGCGTTCCTTCTTCTACCACAGACAATACTACTCCTACCACCACCATGAGCACTCCTACTTCTACCACA
The DNA here is from genome assembly GCF_028023285.1 of Balaenoptera ricei. Taxonomy (NCBI): domain Eukaryota; kingdom Metazoa; phylum Chordata; class Mammalia; order Artiodactyla; family Balaenopteridae; genus Balaenoptera; species Balaenoptera ricei. Next base: position 126,845 of record NW_026777559.1, read on the forward strand.
GACACTACTAACCCTACCACCACCACGAGTGCAACTACTTCTACTACAGACCATACTACTGCTACCACCAAGACGAGTGCTCCTACTTCTACCACAGACATTACTACTCCCACCACAACCATGATTGCTCATACTTCTACAACAGACAGTACTACACCTACCACCACCACGAGCTCTCCTACTATTACCACAGAAACTACTACTCCTACCACCACCATGAGCGCTCCTACTTCTACCAAAGAAATTACTACTCCCACCACCACCAGGAGCTCTCCTACTTCTACCAGAGAAACTACTACTACCAAGACCACGAGCGCTTCTGCTTCTTCCACAGAGTGTGCATCTCCCACCACCACCAAGAGCACTCTTACTTCTAACACAGAACATGCTACTGCTACCACCATGAAGAGTGCAACTACTTCTACGACAGACACTACTACTCTTACCACTACAACGAATGCAACGACTTCTAACACAGACAATACTATTCCTGACAATATCACGAGCAATCCTACTTCTACCACAAAAAGTACTACTACTACCACGAGCACGAGTGCAACACCTTCTACTACAGACACTACTACTCCTACTACCACCACGAGCGCTCCTACTTCTACCACAGACCGTGCAACACCTACGACCTCCACTAGCCCTCCTACTTCTATCACAGACCATACTACTCCTACTTGCAGCACGAGCTCAAGTACTTCTACCACAGAAAATACTTCTCCTACCACCACCACGAGGGCTGCTACTTCTAAAACAGACACTACTACACCTACCAACACCACGAGCACCACTAGTTCGACGACAGACACTACTTCTCCTACCACCATGAGGAACACTCCTACATATACCACAGAATCAACTACTACTACCACCACCACGAGCACTCCAACTTCTACCACAGAAACTACTACACCTACTACCATCATGAGCGCAACTATTTCTACCACAGAGAATACTACACTTACCACCAAGACGAGTGCTCCTCCTTCTACCACAGACACTACTACTCCCACCAGTACCACAGGCGCCCCTACTTCTACTACAGACACTACTACACCTACCTCCACCAGGAACGTTCCTACCTCTACCACAGAAACTACTAATTCTACCATCACAACGAGTGCAACTACTTCTACCACAGACACTACTCCTCCTGCCAATATCACGAGCGCTCCTACTTCTCCCACAAAACCTCCTACTCCTCCCACCACCACGAGAGCACCTCCTTCTACCACAGGCTCTTCTACTCCTACCACCACCACGATTGATCCTACTTCTACCACAGAAACTACAACTCCTACCACCAAAACGAGCACTCCTTCTTTTATCGCATAAAATACTACCCCTACCACCACCACGAGTCCAACTATATCTACCAAAGACACTACTACTCCTAACACCACGATGAATTCTCCTACTTCTACCACAGACACTACTACTCCTGCCACGACCACGAGCGCTCATACTTTTATCAATCACATTACTACTCCCACCACCACTGTGAGCATCACTACGTCCTCCACAGACACTTCTAATCCTACCACCACCACGAGAGAACCTACTTCTACCAGACAAAATACTACTCCTCCCAACAACACGATGATTCCTACTTCTACCGCCAAAACTACTACTCCTACCTCCACCAAGAGTGAAACTACTTCTACCACAGACAGAGTACACCTACCACCACCATGAGTGCTCCGACTTCTACCACAGACATTAATACTCCAAGCACCGCCACGAGGACTCCTACTTCTACAACAGACTGAACTACTTTTCTACCACCACGAGTGCTCCTACTTCTCCCAAAGTAACTACTCCTCGTACCACCAACAAGTACTCTCCTAATTCTACCAGAATAACTACGACTACCACCACCACGAGCGCTACTACTTCTGCCACAGACAGTGCAACTCCTACCACCACTACGTGCGCTCCTACTGCTAACACAGAACATGCTACTCCTACCACACCACGAGTGAAACTACTTCTAACACAGACCTACTACCACAGATCTACCTACCTAGATCCTACTTCTAACAACGACCCTACTAGTCCTACCAACACCACGAGTACTCGTACTTCTACCACAGACACAAGTACTCCTACCACCACCACGAGCGAAACTACTTCTAAAACAGACCTACTACCACAGATATACCTATCTAGATCCTACTTCTACCAAAGACCCTACTAGTCCTACCAACACCACCAGTGCTCCTACTTCTACCACAGACACAACTACTACCACCACCACGAGCTCCACTACTTTAACCACAGATACTTCTACTTCTACTACCACCATGAGTGCTCCTAATTCTACCACAAACACTACTACTCCTACGACCACCACCAGTGCTTCTACTTCTACCAAAAACACTACTACTTCTACCCCCAACACGAACGCAACTACTTCTACCACAGACATTACTATTGCTATCACCACGACGAGCCTTCCTAATTCTACCAGAGACCGTGCGAATACTACCAGGAAGACTAGTGCTCCTACTTCTACCACAGACACTACTACTCCTACCACCACCATGAGTGCTCCTTCTGCTACCACAGTACCTGCTACTCATACCTCCACCACGAGCACAACTACTTCTACCATAGACCGTGCAACTACTACCACCACTACTAGCCTTCCTACTTCTACCACAGACACTACTACTCCTACCACCACCACTAGCGCTCCTACTCCTACCACAGAACCTGCTACTCCTAACTCCACCACCATCACCACTACTTCTACCACAGAAACTACTACTCCTACCACAACCACCAGCGCCACTACAACTACCACGGACAATACTACTCTTAACAGCACGAAAAACGCTCCTACTTCTACCACAGACACTAATACTCCAAGCACCACCACGAGCGCTCCTACGTCTACCACAGATACTGCAACTCCTACCACCACCTCGAGTGCCCCTTCTTCTACCACAGAATCTGCTAATCCTACCACCACCATGATTGCAACTACTTCTACCACAGACCCTGCTACTCTTACCACCACCACAATCGCTCCTAATTCTATCACAGACACTACTATTCCTACCACCACCACGAGTGTTTCTACTTCTACCACAGACTCTACTACTCCTACCCTCACCATGAGCACAACTACTTCTACCACAGACACTACTACTGCTATCACCACCACGAGCCTTCCTACTTCTACCAGGGACCCTGCAACTACTACCAGCAGGACTAGCGCTCCTACTTCTACCACAGACACTACTACTGCTACCACCACCACAAGTGCAACTATTTCTACCACAGAAACTACTATTTCTACCACCACCACGAGCGCAACTACTCACACCACAGACACAACAATGTCTACCACCACCACGAGCGCTCCTACCTCTACCACAGACACTAATACTGCTACCACCACCATGAGCACTCCTACTTCTATCACACACCGTGCAACTCTTACCACCACCAAAAGCGCTCCTATTTCTTCCACAGGCCCTGCTATTCCTACCACAACCATGAAAGCTCCTACTTCTATTACAGAAACAGCTACTCCTAACCCCACCAGGACCGCTCCTTCTTCTACGACAGACAATACTACCCCTACCACCACCATGAGCGCTCCTACTCCTACCACAGACACTACTACTCCTACCACCATCACTAGCGCTCCTACTTCTACCACAGAACCTGCTACTTCTACCACCACCACGAGCGCAACTACTTCTACCACAGACACTACTGCACCGATCACCACCACGAGCCCTCCTACTTCTACGGCAGACCGTACAACTACTACCACAATCACTAGAGCTCCTACTTCTACCACAGATACTACTACTCCTACCACCACCACGAGTGCAACTACTTATACAACACACACAACTATTTCCACCACCACCACAGGCGCTCCTACTTCTACCACAGACACTACGACTCCTGCCACCATCATGAGCACTCCTACTTCTACCACAGACACTACTACTGCTACCACCCCCATGAGTGCTCCTACTTCTACCACAGACTGTGCTACTCATACCAACTCCACAAGCGCTCCTATTTCTTCCACAGGCCCTGTTAGACCTACCACCACCACGAGAGCTCCTACTACTATTACAGAAACTACTACTCCTACCCCCACTACGAGCGTTCCTTCTTCTACCACAGACAATACTACTCCTACCACCACCATGAGCACTCCTACTTCTACCACAGACACTACTAACCCTACCACCACCACGAGTGCAACTACTTCTACTACAGACCATACTACTGCTACCACCAAGACGAGTGCTCCTACTTCTACCACAGACATTACTACTCCCACCACAACCATGATTGCTCATACTTCTACAACAGACAGTACTACACCTACCACCACCACGAGCTCTCCTACTATTACCACAGAAACTACTACTCCTACCACCACCATGAGCGCTCCTACTTCTACCAAAGAAATTACTACTCCCACCACCACCAGGAGCTCTCCTACTTCTACCAGAGAAACTACTACTACCAAGACCACGAGCGCTTCTGCTTCTTCCACAGAGTGTGCATCTCCCACCACCACCAAGAGCACTCTTACTTCTAACACAGAACATGCTACTGCTACCACCATGAAGAGTGCAACTACTTCTACGACAGACACTACTACTCTTACCACTACAACGAATGCAACGACTTCTAACACAGACAATACTATTCCTGACAATATCACGAGCAATCCTACTTCTACCACAAAAAGTACTACTACTACCACGAGCACGAGTGCAACACCTTCTACTACAGACACTACTACTCCTACTACCACCACGAGCGCTCCTACTTCTACCACAGACCGTGCAACACCTACGACCTCCACTAGCCCTCCTACTTCTATCACAGACCATACTACTCCTACTTGCAGCACGAGCTCAAGTACTTCTACCACAGAAAATACTTCTCCTACCACCACCACGAGGGCTGCTACTTCTAAAACAGACACTACTACACCTACCAACACCACGAGCACCACTAGTTCGACGACAGACACTACTTCTCCTACCACCATGAGGAACACTCCTACATATACCACAGAATCAACTACTACTACCACCACCACGAGCACTCCAACTTCTACCACAGAAACTACTACACCTACTACCATCATGAGCGCAACTATTTCTACCACAGAGAATACTACACTTACCACCAAGACGAGTGCTCCTCCTTCTACCACAGACACTACTACTCCCACCAGTACCACAGGCGCCCCTACTTCTACTACAGACACTACTACACCTACCTCCACCAGGAACGTTCCTACCTCTACCACAGAAACTACTAATTCTACCATCACAACGAGTGCAACTACTTCTACCACAGACACTACTCCTCCTGCCAATATCACGAGCGCTCCTACTTCTCCCACAAAACCTCCTACTCCTCCCACCACCACGAGAGCACCTCCTTCTACCACAGGCTCTTCTACTCCTACCACCACCACGATTGATCCTACTTCTACCACAGAAACTACAACTCCTACCACCAAAACGAGCACTCCTTCTTTTATCGCATAAAATACTACCCCTACCACCACCACGAGTCCAACTATATCTACCAAAGACACTACTACTCCTAACACCACGATGAATTCTCCTACTTCTACCACAGACACTACTACTCCTGCCACGACCACGAGCGCTCATACTTTTATCAATCACATTACTACTCCCACCACCACTGTGAGCATCACTACGTCCTCCACAGACACTTCTAATCCTACCACCACCACGAGAGAACCTACTTCTACCAGACAAAATACTACTCCTCCCAACAACACGATGATTCCTACTTCTACCGCCAAAACTACTACTCCTACCTCCACCAAGAGTGAAACTACTTCTACCACAGACAGAGTACACCTACCACCACCATGAGTGCTCCGACTTCTACCACAGACATTAATACTCCAAGCACCGCCACGAGGACTCCTACTTCTACAACAGACTGAACTACTTTTCTACCACCACGAGTGCTCCTACTTCTCCCAAAGTAACTACTCCTCGTACCACCAACAAGTACTCTCCTAATTCTACCAGAATAACTACGACTACCACCACCACGAGCGCTACTACTTCTGCCACAGACAGTGCAACTCCTACCACCACTACGTGCGCTCCTACTGCTAACACAGAACATGCTACTCCTACCACACCACGAGTGAAACTACTTCTAACACAGACCTACTACCACAGATCTACCTACCTAGATCCTACTTCTAACAACGACCCTACTAGTCCTACCAACACCACGAGTACTCGTACTTCTACCACAGACACAAGTACTCCTACCACCACCACGAGCGAAACTACTTCTAAAACAGACCTACTACCACAGATATACCTATCTAGATCCTACTTCTACCAAAGACCCTACTAGTCCTACCAACACCACCAGTGCTCCTACTTCTACCACAGACACAACTACTACCACCACCACGAGCTCCACTACTTTAACCACAGATACTTCTACTTCTACTACCACCATGAGTGCTCCTAATTCTACCACAAACACTACTACTCCTACGACCACCACCAGTGCTTCTACTTCTACCAAAAACACTACTACTTCTACCCCCAACACGAACGCAACTACTTCTACCACAGACATTACTATTGCTATCACCACGACGAGCCTTCCTAATTCTACCAGAGACCGTGCGAATACTACCAGGAAGACTAGTGCTCCTACTTCTACCACAGACACTACTACTCCTACCACCACCATGAGTGCTCCTTCTGCTACCACAGTACCTGCTACTCATACCTCCACCACGAGCACAACTACTTCTACCATAGACCGTGCAACTACTACCACCACTACTAGCGTTCCTACTTCTACCACAGACACTACTACTCCTACCACCACCACTAGCGCTCCTACTCCTACCACAGAACCTGCTACTCCTAACTCCACCACCATCACCACTACTTCTACCACAGAAACTACTACTCCTACCACAACCACCAGCGCCACTACAACTACCACGGACAATACTACTCTTAACAGCACGAAAAACGCTCCTACTTCTACCACAGACACTAATACTCCAAGCACCACCACGAGCGCTCCTACGTCTACCACAGATACTGCAACTCCTACCACCACCTCGAGTGCCCCTTCTTCTACCACAGAATCTGCTAATCCTACCACCACCATGATTGCAACTACTTCTACCACAGACCCTGCTACTCTTACCACCACCACAATCGCTCCTAATTCTATCACAGACACTACTATTCCTACCACCACCACGAGTGTTTCTACTTCTACCACAGACTCTACTACTCCTACCCTCACCATGAGCACAACTACTTCTACCACAGACACTACTACTGCTATCACCACCACGAGCCTTCCTACTTCTACCAGGGACCCTGCAACTACTACCAGCAGGACTAGCGCTCCTACTTCTACCACAGACACTACTACTGCTACCACCACCACAAGTGCAACTATTTCTACCACAGAAACTACTATTTCTACCACCACCACGAGCGCAACTACTCACACCACAGACACAACAATGTCTACCACCACCACGAGCGCTCCTACCTCTACCACAGACACTAATACTGCTACCACCACCATGAGCACTCCTACTTCTATCACACACCGTGCAACTCTTACCACCACCAAAAGCGCTCCTATTTCTTCCACAGGCCCTGCTATTCCTACCACAACCATGAAAGCTCCTACTTCTATTACAGAAACAGCTACTCCTAACCCCACCAGGACCGCTCCTTCTTCTACGACAGACAATACTACCCCTACCACCACCATGAGCGCTCCTACTCCTACCACAGACACTACTACTCCTACCACCATCACTAGCGCTCCTACTTCTACCACAGAACCTGCTACTTCTACCACCACCACGAGCGCAACTACTTCTACCACAGACACTACTGCACCGATCACCACCACGAGCCCTCCTACTTCTACGGCAGACCGTACAACTACTACCACAATCACTAGAGCTCCTACTTCTACCACAGATACTACTACTCCTACCACCACCACGAGTGCAACTACTTATACAACACACACAACTATTTCCACCACCACCACAGGCGCTCCTACTTCTACCACAGACACTACGACTCCTGCCACCATCATGAGCACTCCTACTTCTACCACAGACACTACTACTGCTACCACCCCCATGAGTGCTCCTACTTCTACCACAGACTGTGCTACTCATACCAACTCCACAAGCGCTCCTATTTCTTCCACAGGCCCTGTTAGACCTACCACCACCACGAGAGCTCCTACTACTATTACAGAAACTACTACTCCTACCCCCACTACGAGCGTTCCTTCTTCTACCACAGACAATACTACTCCTACCACCACCATGAGCACTCCTACTTCTACCACAGACACTACTAACCCTACCACCACCACGAGTGCAACTACTTCTACTACAGACCATACTACTGCTACCACCAAGACGAGTGCTCCTACTTCTACCACAGACATTACTACTCCCACCACAACCATGATTGCTCATACTTCTACAACAGACAGTACTACACCTACCACCACCACGAGCTCTCCTACTATTACCACAGAAACTACTACTCCTACCACCACCATGAGCGCTCCTACTTCTACCAAAGAAATTACTACTCCCACCACCACCAGGAGCTCTCCTACTTCTACCAGAGAAACTACTACTACCAAGACCACGAGCGCTTCTGCTTCTTCCACAGAGTGTGCATCTCCCACCACCACCAAGAGCACTCTTACTTCTAACACAGAACATGCTACTGCTACCACCATGAAGAGTGCAACTACTTCTACGACAGACACTACTACTCTTACCACTACAACGAATGCAACGACTTCTAACACAGACAATACTATTCCTGACAATATCACGAGCAATCCTACTTCTACCACAAAAAGTACTACTACTACCACGAGCACGAGTGCAACACCTTCTACTACAGACACTACTACTCCTACTACCACCACGAGCGCTCCTACTTCTACCACAGACCGTGCAACACCTACGACCTCCACTAGCCCTCCTACTTCTATCACAGACCATACTACTCCTACTTGCAGCACGAGCTCAAGTACTTCTACCACAGAAAATACTTCTCCTACCACCACCACGAGGGCTGCTACTTCTAAAACAGACACTACTACACCTACCAACACCACGAGCACCACTAGTTCGACGACAGACACTACTTCTCCTACCACCATGAGGAACACTCCTACATATACCACAGAATCAACTACTACTACCACCACCACGAGCACTCCAACTTCTACCACAGAAACTACTACACCTACTACCATCATGAGCGCAACTATTTCTACCACAGAGAATACTACACTTACCACCAAGACGAGTGCTCCTCCTTCTACCACAGACACTACTACTCCCACCAGTACCACAGGCGCCCCTACTTCTACTACAGACACTACTACACCTACCTCCACCAGGAACGTTCCTACCTCTACCACAGAAACTACTAATTCTACCATCACAACGAGTGCAACTACTTCTACCACAGACACTACTCCTCCTGCCAATATCACGAGCGCTCCTACTTCTCCCACAAAACCTCCTACTCCTCCCACCACCACGAGAGCACCTCCTTCTACCACAGGCTCTTCTACTCCTACCACCACCACGATTGATCCTACTTCTACCACAGAAACTACAACTCCTACCACCAAAACGAGCACTCCTTCTTTTATCGCATAAAATACTACCCCTACCACCACCACGAGTCCAACTATATCTACCAAAGACACTACTACTCCTAACACCACGATGAATTCTCCTACTTCTACCACAGACACTACTACTCCTGCCACGACCACGAGCGCTCATACTTTTATCAATCACATTACTACTCCCACCACCACTGTGAGCATCACTACGTCCTCCACAGACACTTCTAATCCTACCACCACCACGAGAGAACCTACTTCTACCAGACAAAATACTACTCCTCCCAACAACACGATGATTCCTACTTCTACCGCCAAAACTACTACTCCTACCTCCACCAAGAGTGAAACTACTTCTACCACAGACAGAGTACACCTACCACCACCATGAGTGCTCCGACTTCTACCACAGACATTAATACTCCAAGCACCGCCACGAGGACTCCTACTTCTACAACAGACTGAACTACTTTTCTACCACCACGAGTGCTCCTACTTCTCCCAAAGTAACTACTCCTCGTACCACCAACAAGTACTCTCCTAATTCTACCAGAATAACTACGACTACCACCACCACGAGCGCTACTACTTCTGCCACAGACAGTGCAACTCCTACCACCACTACGTGCGCTCCTACTGCTAACACAGAACATGCTACTCCTACCACACCACGAGTGAAACTACTTCTAACACAGACCTACTACCACAGATCTACCTACCTAGATCCTACTTCTAACAACGACCCTACTAGTCCTACCAACACCACGAGTACTCGTACTTCTACCACAGACACAAGTACTCCTACCACCACCACGAGCGAAACTACTTCTAAAACAGACCTACTACCACAGATATACCTATCTAGATCCTACTTCTACCAAAGACCCTACTAGTCCTACCAACACCACCAGTGCTCCTACTTCTACCACAGACACAACTACTACCACCACCACGAGCTCCACTACTTTAACCACAGATACTTCTACTTCTACTACCACCATGAGTGCTCCTAATTCTACCACAAACACTACTACTCCTACGACCACCACCAGTGCTTCTACTTCTACCAAAAACACTACTACTTCTACCCCCAACACGAACGCAACTACTTCTACCACAGACATTACTATTGCTATCACCACGACGAGCCTTCCTAATTCTACCAGAGACCGTGCGAATACTACCAGGAAGACTAGTGCTCCTACTTCTACCACAGACACTACTACTCCTACCACCACCATGAGTGCTCCTTCTGCTACCACAGTACCTGCTACTCATACCTCCACCACGAGCACAACTACTTCTACCATAGACCGTGCAACTACTACCACCACTACTAGCGTTCCTACTTCTACCACAGACACTACTACTCCTACCACCACCACTAGCGCTCCTACTCCTACCACAGAACCTGCTACTCCTAACTCCACCACCATCACCACTACTTCTACCACAGAAACTACTACTCCTACCACAACCACCAGCGCCACTACAACTACCACGGACAATACTACTCTTAACAGCACGAAAAACGCTCCTACTTCTACCACAGACACTAATACTCCAAGCACCACCACGAGCGCTCCTACGTCTACCACAGATACTGCAACTCCTACCACCACCTCGAGTGCCCCTTCTTCTACCACAGAATCTGCTAATCCTACCACCACCATGATTGCAACTACTTCTACCACAGACCCTGCTACTCTTACCACCACCACAATCGCTCCTAATTCTATCACAGACACTACTATTCCTACCACCACCACGAGTGTTTCTACTTCTACCACAGACTCTACTACTCCTACCCTCACCATGAGCACAACTACTTCTACCACAGACACTACTACTGCTATCACCACCACGAGCCTTCCTACTTCTACCAGGGACCCTGCAACTACTACCAGCAGGACTAGCGCTCCTACTTCTACCACAGACACTACTACTGCTACCACCACCACAAGTGCAACTATTTCTACCACAGAAACTACTATTTCTACCACCACCACGAGCGCAACTACTCACACCACAGACACAACAATGTCTACCACCACCACGAGCGCTCCTACCTCTACCACAGACACTAATACTGCTACCACCACCATGAGCACTCCTACTTCTATCACACACCGTGCAACTCTTACCACCACCAAAAGCGCTCCTATTTCTTCCACAGGCCCTGCTATTCCTACCACAACCATGAAAGCTCCTACTTCTATTACAGAAACAGCTACTCCTAACCCCACCAGGACCGCTCCTTCTTCTACGACAGACAATACTACCCCTACCACCACCATGAGCGCTCCTACTCCTACCACAGACACTACTACTCCTACCACCATCACTAGCGCTCCTACTTCTACCACAGAACCTGCTACTTCTACCACCACCACGAGCGCAACTACTTCTACCACAGACACTACTGCACCGATCACCACCACGAGCCCTCCTACTTCTACGGCAGACCGTACAACTACTACCACAATCACTAGAGCTCCTACTTCTACCACAGATACTACTACTCCTACCACCACCACGAGTGCAACTACTTATACAACACACACAACTATTTCCACCACCACCACAGGCGCTCCTACTTCTACCACAGACACTACGACTCCTGCCACCATCATGAGCACTCCTACTTCTACCACAGACACTACTACTGCTACCACCCCCATGAGTGCTCCTACTTCTACCACAGACTGTGCTACTCATACCAACTCCACAAGCGCTCCTATTTCTTCCACAGGCCCTGTTAGACCTACCACCACCACGAGAGCTCCTACTACTATTACAGAAACTACTACTCCTACCCCCACTACGAGCGTTCCTTCTTCTACCACAGACAATACTACTCCTACCACCACCATGAGCACTCCTACTTCTACCACAGACACTACTAACCCTACCACCACCACGAGTGCAACTACTTCTACTACAGACCATACTACTGCTACCACCAAGACGAGTGCTCCTACTTCTACCACAGACATTACTACTCCCACCACAACCATGATTGCTCATACTTCTACAACAGACAGTACTACACCTACCACCACCACGAGCTCTCCTACTATTACCACAGAAACTACTACTCCTACCACCACCATGAGCGCTCCTACTTCTACCAAAGAAATTACTACTCCCACCACCACCAGGAGCTCTCCTACTTCTACCAGAGAAACTACTACTACCAAGACCACGAGCGCTTCTGCTTCTTCCACAGAGTGTGCATCTCCCACCACCACCAAGAGCACTCTTACTTCTAACACAGAACATGCTACTGCTACCACCATGAAGAGTGCAACTACTTCTACGACAGACACTACTACTCTTACCACTACAACGAATGCAACGACTTCTAACACAGACAATACTATTCCTGACAATATCACGAGCAATCCTACTTCTACCACAAAAAGTACTACTACTACCACGAGCACGAGTGCAACACCTTCTACTACAGACACTACTACTCCTACTACCACCACGAGCGCTCCTACTTCTACCACAGACCGTGCAACACCTACGACCTCCACTAGCCCTCCTACTTCTATCACAGACCATACTACTCCTACTTGCAGCACGAGCTCAAGTACTTCTACCACAGAAAATACTTCTCCTACCACCACCACGAGGGCTGCTACTTCTAAAACAGACACTACTACACCTACCAACACCACGAGCACCACTAGTTCGACGACAGACACTACTTCTCCTACCACCATGAGGAACACTCCTACATATACCACAGAATCAACTACTACTACCACCACCACGAGCACTCCAACTTCTACCACAGAAACTACTACACCTACTACCATCATGAGCGCAACTATTTCTACCACAGAGAATACTACACTTACCACCAAGACGAGTGCTCCTCCTTCTACCACAGACACTACTACTCCCACCAGTACCACAGGCGCCCCTACTTCTACTACAGACACTACTACACCTACCTCCACCAGGAACGTTCCTACCTCTACCACAGAAACTACTAATTCTACCATCACAACGAGTGCAACTACTTCTACCACAGACACTACTCCTCCTGCCAATATCACGAGCGCTCCTACTTCTCCCACAAAACCTCCTACTCCTCCCACCACCACGAGAGCACCTCCTTCTACCACAGGCTCTTCTACTCCTACCACCACCACGATTGATCCTACTTCTACCACAGAAACTACAACTCCTACCACCAAAACGAGCACTCCTTCTTTTATCGCATAAAATACTACCCCTACCACCACCACGAGTCCAACTATATCTACCAAAGACACTACTACTCCTAACACCACGATGAATTCTCCTACTTCTACCACAGACACTACTACTCCTGCCACGACCACGAGCGCTCATACTTTTATCAATCACATTACTACTCCCACCACCACTGTGAGCATCACTACGTCCTCCACAGACACTTCTAATCCTACCACCACCACGAGAGAACCTACTTCTACCAGACAAAATACTACTCCTCCCAACAACACGATGATTCCTACTTCTACCGCCAAAACTACTACTCCTACCTCCACCAAGAGTGAAACTACTTCTACCACAGACAGAGTACACCTACCACCACCATGAGTGCTCCGACTTCTACCACAGACATTAATACTCCAAGCACCGCCACGAGGACTCCTACTTCTACAACAGACTGAACTACTTTTCTACCACCACGAGTGCTCCTACTTCTCCCAAAGTAACTACTCCTCGTACCACCAACAAGTACTCTCCTAATTCTACCAGAATAACTACGACTACCACCACCACGAGCGCTACTACTTCTGCCACAGACAGTGCAACTCCTACCACCACTACGTGCGCTCCTACTGCTAACACAGAACATGCTACTCCTACCACACCACGAGTGAAACTACTTCTAACACAGACCTACTACCACAGATCTACCTACCTAGATCCTACTTCTAACAACGACCCTACTAGTCCTACCAACACCACGAGTACTCGTACTTCTACCACAGACACAAGTACTCCTACCACCACCACGAGCGAAACTACTTCTAAAACAGACCTACTACCACAGATATACCTATCTAGATCCTACTTCTACCAAAGACCCTACTAGTCCTACCAACACCACCAGTGCTCCTACTTCTACCACAGACACAACTACTACCACCACCACGAGCTCCACTACTTTAACCACAGATACTTCTACTTCTACTACCACCATGAGTGCTCCTAATTCTACCACAAACACTACTACTCCTACGACCACCACCAGTGCTTCTACTTCTACCAAAAACACTACTACTTCTACCCCCAACACGAACGCAACTACTTCTACCACAGACATTACTATTGCTATCACCACGACGAGCCTTCCTAATTCTACCAGAGACCGTGCGAATACTACCAGGAAGACTAGTGCTCCTACTTCTACCACAGACACTACTACTCCTACCACCACCATGAGTGCTCCTTCTGCTACCACAGTACCTGCTACTCATACCTCCACCACGAGCACAACTACTTCTACCATAGACCGTGCAACTACTACCACCACTACTAGCGTTCCTACTTCTACCACAGACACTACTACTCCTACCACCACCACTAGCGCTCCTACTCCTACCACAGAACCTGCTACTCCTAACTCCACCACCATCACCACTACTTCTACCACAGAAACTACTACTCCTACCACAACCACCAGCGCCACTACAACTACCACGGACAATACTACTCTTAACAGCACGAAAAACGCTCCTACTTCTACCACAGACACTAATACTCCAAGCACCACCACGAGCGCTCCTACGTCTACCACAGATACTGCAACTCCTACCACCACCTCGAGTGCCCCTTCTTCTACCACAGAATCTGCTAATCCTACCACCACCATGATTGCAACTACTTCTACCACAGACCCTGCTACTCTTACCACCACCACAATCGCTCCTAATTCTATCACAGACACTACTATTCCTACCACCACCACGAGTGTTTCTACTTCTACCACAGACTCTACTACTCCTACCCTCACCATGAGCACAACTACTTCTACCACAGACACTACTACTGCTATCACCACCACGAGCCTTCCTACTTCTACCAGGGACCCTGCAACTACTACCAGCAGGACTAGCGCTCCTACTTCTACCACAGACACTACTACTGCTACCACCACCACAAGTGCAACTATTTCTACCACAGAAACTACTATTTCTACCACCACCACGAGCGCAACTACTCACACCACAGACACAACAATGTCTACCACCACCACGAGCGCTCCTACCTCTACCACAGACACTAATACTGCTACCACCACCATGAGCACTCCTACTTCTATCACACACCGTGCAACTCTTACCACCACCAAAAGCGCTCCTATTTCTTCCACAGGCCCTGCTATTCCTACCACAACCATGAAAGCTCCTACTTCTATTACAGAAACAGCTACTCCTAACCCCACCAGGACCGCTCCTTCTTCTACGACAGACAATACTACCCCTACCACCACCATGAGCGCTCCTACTCCTACCACAGACACTACTACTCCTACCACCATCACTAGCGCTCCTACTTCTACCACAGAACCTGCTACTTCTACCACCACCACGAGCGCAACTACTTCTACCACAGACACTACTGCACCGATCACCACCACGAGCCCTCCTACTTCTACGGCAGACCGTACAACTACTACCACAATCACTAGAGCTCCTACTTCTACCACAGATACTACTACTCCTACCACCACCACGAGTGCAACTACTTATACAACACACACAACTATTTCCACCACCACCACAGGCGCTCCTACTTCTACCACAGACACTACGACTCCTGCCACCATCATGAGCACTCCTACTTCTACCACAGACACTACTACTGCTACCACCCCCATGAGTGCTCCTACTTCTACCACAGACTGTGCTACTCATACCAACTCCACAAGCGCTCCTATTTCTTCCACAGGCCCTGTTAGACCTACCACCACCACGAGAGCTCCTACTACTATTACAGAAACTACTACTCCTACCCCCACTACGAGCGTTCCTTCTTCTACCACAGACAATACTACTCCTACCACCACCATGAGCACTCCTACTTCTACCACAGACACTACTAACCCTACCACCACCACGAGTGCAACTACTTCTACTACAGACCATACTACTGCTACCACCAAGACGAGTGCTCCTACTTCTACCACAGACATTACTACTCCCACCACAACCATGATTGCTCATACTTCTACAACAGACAGTACTACACCTACCACCACCACGAGCTCTCCTACTATTACCACAGAAACTACTACTCCTACCACCACCATGAGCGCTCCTACTTCTACCAAAGAAATTACTACTCCCACCACCACCAGGAGCTCTCCTACTTCTACCAGAGAAACTACTACTACCAAGACCACGAGCGCTTCTGCTTCTTCCACAGAGTGTGCATCTCCCACCACCACCAAGAGCACTCTTACTTCTAACACAGAACATGCTACTGCTACCACCATGAAGAGTGCAACTACTTCTACGACAGACACTACTACTCTTACCACTACAACGAATGCAACGACTTCTAACACAGACAATACTATTCCTGACAATATCACGAGCAATCCTACTTCTACCACAAAAAGTACTACTACTACCACGAGCACGAGTGCAACACCTTCTACTACAGACACTACTACTCCTACTACCACCACGAGCGCTCCTACTTCTACCACAGACCGTGCAACACCTACGACCTCCACTAGCCCTCCTACTTCTATCACAGACCATACTACTCCTACTTGCAGCACGAGCTCAAGTACTTCTACCACAGAAAATACTTCTCCTACCACCACCACGAGGGCTGCTACTTCTAAAACAGACACTACTACACCTACCAACACCACGAGCACCACTAGTTCGACGACAGACACTACTTCTCCTACCACCATGAGGAACACTCCTACATATACCACAGAATCAACTACTACTACCACCACCACGAGCACTCCAACTTCTACCACAGAAACTACTACACCTACTACCATCATGAGCGCAACTATTTCTACCACAGAGAATACTACACTTACCACCAAGACGAGTGCTCCTCCTTCTACCACAGACACTACTACTCCCACCAGTACCACAGGCGCCCCTACTTCTACTACAGACACTACTACACCTACCTCCACCAGGAACGTTCCTACCTCTACCACAGAAACTACTAATTCTACCATCACAACGAGTGCAACTACTTCTACCACAGACACTACTCCTCCTGCCAATATCACGAGCGCTCCTACTTCTCCCACAAAACCTCCTACTCCTCCCACCACCACGAGAGCACCTCCTTCTACCACAGGCTCTTCTACTCCTACCACCACCACGATTGATCCTACTTCTACCACAGAAACTACAACTCCTACCACCAAAACGAGCACTCCTTCTTTTATCGCATAAAATACTACCCCTACCACCACCACGAGTCCAACTATATCTACCAAAGACACTACTACTCCTAACACCACGATGAATTCTCCTACTTCTACCACAGACACTACTACTCCTGCCACGACCACGAGCGCTCATACTTTTATCAATCACATTACTACTCCCACCACCACTGTGAGCATCACTACGTCCTCCACAGACACTTCTAATCCTACCACCACCACGAGAGAACCTACTTCTACCAGACAAAATACTACTCCTCCCAACAACACGATGATTCCTACTTCTACCGCCAAAACTACTACTCCTACCTCCACCAAGAGTGAAACTACTTCTACCACAGACAGAGTACACCTACCACCACCATGAGTGCTCCGACTTCTACCACAGACATTAATACTCCAAGCACCGCCACGAGGACTCCTACTTCTACAACAGACTGAACTACTTTTCTACCACCACGAGTGCTCCTACTTCTCCCAAAGTAACTACTCCTCGTACCACCAACAAGTACTCTCCTAATTCTACCAGAATAACTACGACTACCACCACCACGAGCGCTACTACTTCTGCCACAGACAGTGCAACTCCTACCACCACTACGTGCGCTCCTACTGCTAACACAGAACATGCTACTCCTACCACACCACGAGTGAAACTACTTCTAACACAGACCTACTACCACAGATCTACCTACCTAGATCCTACTTCTAACAACGACCCTACTAGTCCTACCAACACCACGAGTACTCGTACTTCTACCACAGACACAAGTACTCCTACCACCACCACGAGCGAAACTACTTCTAAAACAGACCTACTACCACAGATATACCTATCTAGATCCTACTTCTACCAAAGACCCTACTAGTCCTACCAACACCACCAGTGCTCCTACTTCTACCACAGACACAACTACTACCACCACCACGAGCTCCACTACTTTAACCACAGATACTTCTACTTCTACTACCACCATGAGTGCTCCTAATTCTACCACAAACACTACTACTCCTACGACCACCACCAGTGCTTCTACTTCTACCAAAAACACTACTACTTCTACCCCCAACACGAACGCAACTACTTCTACCACAGACATTACTATTGCTATCACCACGACGAGCCTTCCTAATTCTACCAGAGACCGTGCGAATACTACCAGGAAGACTAGTGCTCCTACTTCTACCACAGACACTACTACTCCTACCACCACCATGAGTGCTCCTTCTGCTACCACAGTACCTGCTACTCATACCTCCACCACGAGCACAACTACTTCTACCATAGACCGTGCAACTACTACCACCACTACTAGCGTTCCTACTTCTACCACAGACACTACTACTCCTACCACCACCACTAGCGCTCCTACTCCTACCACAGAACCTGCTACTCCTAACTCCACCACCATCACCACTACTTCTACCACAGAAACTACTACTCCTACCACAACCACCAGCGCCACTACAACTACCACGGACAATACTACTCTTAACAGCACGAAAAACGCTCCTACTTCTACCACAGACACTAATACTCCAAGCACCACCACGAGCGCTCCTACGTCTACCACAGATACTGCAACTCCTACCACCACCTCGAGTGCCCCTTCTTCTACCACAGAATCTGCTAATCCTACCACCACCATGATTGCAACTACTTCTACCACAGACCCTGCTACTCTTACCACCACCACAATCGCTCCTAATTCTATCACAGACACTACTATTCCTACCACCACCACGAGTGTTTCTACTTCTACCACAGACTCTACTACTCCTACCCTCACCATGAGCACAACTACTTCTACCACAGACACTACTACTGCTATCACCACCACGAGCCTTCCTACTTCTACCAGGGACCCTGCAACTACTACCAGCAGGACTAGCGCTCCTACTTCTACCACAGACACTACTACTGCTACCACCACCACAAGTGCAACTATTTCTACCACAGAAACTACTATTTCTACCACCACCACGAGCGCAACTACTCACACCACAGACACAACAATGTCTACCACCACCACGAGCGCTCCTACCTCTACCACAGACACTAATACTGCTACCACCACCATGAGCACTCCTACTTCTATCACACACCGTGCAACTCTTACCACCACCAAAAGCGCTCCTATTTCTTCCACAGGCCCTGCTATTCCTACCACAACCATGAAAGCTCCTACTTCTATTACAGAAACAGCTACTCCTAACCCCACCAGGACCGCTCCTTCTTCTACGACAGACAATACTACCCCTACCACCACCATGAGCGCTCCTACTCCTACCACAGACACTACTACTCCTACCACCATCACTAGCGCTCCTACTTCTACCACAGAACCTGCTACTTCTACCACCACCACGAGCGCAACTACTTCTACCACAGACACTACTGCACCGATCACCACCACGAGCCCTCCTACTTCTACGGCAGACCGTACAACTACTACCACAATCACTAGAGCTCCTACTTCTACCACAGATACTACTACTCCTACCACCACCACGAGTGCAACTACTTATACAACACACACAACTATTTCCACCACCACCACAGGCGCTCCTACTTCTACCACAGACACTACGACTCCTGCCACCATCATGAGCACTCCTACTTCTACCACAGACACTACTACTGCTACCACCCCCATGAGTGCTCCTACTTCTACCACAGACTGTGCTACTCATACCAACTCCACAAGCGCTCCTATTTCTTCCACAGGCCCTGTTAGACCTACCACCACCACGAGAGCTCCTACTACTATTACAGAAACTACTACTCCTACCCCCACTACGAGCGTTCCTTCTTCTACCACAGACAATACTACTCCTACCACCACCATGAGCACTCCTACTTCTACCACAGACACTACTAACCCTACCACCACCACGAGTGCAACTACTTCTACTACAGACCATACTACTGCTACCACCAAGACGAGTGCTCCTACTTCTACCACAGACATTACTACTCCCACCACAACCATGATTGCTCATACTTCTACAACAGACAGTACTACACCTACCACCACCACGAGCTCTCCTACTATTACCACAGAAACTACTACTCCTACCACCACCATGAGCGCTCCTACTTCTACCAAAGAAATTACTACTCCCACCACCACCAGGAGCTCTCCTACTTCTACCAGAGAAACTACTACTACCAAGACCACGAGCGCTTCTGCTTCTTCCACAGAGTGTGCATCTCCCACCACCACCAAGAGCACTCTTACTTCTAACACAGAACATGCTACTGCTACCACCATGAAGAGTGCAACTACTTCTACGACAGACACTACTACTCTTACCACTACAACGAATGCAACGACTTCTAACACAGACAATACTATTCCTGACAATATCACGAGCAATCCTACTTCTACCACAAAAAGTACTACTACTACCACGAGCACGAGTGCAACACCTTCTACTACAGACACTACTACTCCTACTACCACCACGAGCGCTCCTACTTCTACCACAGACCGTGCAACACCTACGACCTCCACTAGCCCTCCTACTTCTATCACAGACCATACTACTCCTACTTGCAGCACGAGCTCAAGTACTTCTACCACAGAAAATACTTCTCCTACCACCACCACGAGGGCTGCTACTTCTAAAACAGACACTACTACACCTACCAACACCACGAGCACCACTAGTTCGACGACAGACACTACTTCTCCTACCACCATGAGGAACACTCCTACATATACCACAGAATCAACTACTACTACCACCACCACGAGCACTCCAACTTCTACCACAGAAACTACTACACCTACTACCATCATGAGCGCAACTATTTCTACCACAGAGAATACTACACTTACCACCAAGACGAGTGCTCCTCCTTCTACCACAGACACTACTACTCCCACCAGTACCACAGGCGCCCCTACTTCTACTACAGACACTACTACACCTACCTCCACCAGGAACGTTCCTACCTCTACCACAGAAACTACTAATTCTACCATCACAACGAGTGCAACTACTTCTACCACAGACACTACTCCTCCTGCCAATATCACGAGCGCTCCTACTTCTCCCACAAAACCTCCTACTCCTCCCACCACCACGAGAGCACCTCCTTCTACCACAGGCTCTTCTACTCCTACCACCACCACGATTGATCCTACTTCTACCACAGAAACTACAACTCCTACCACCAAAACGAGCACTCCTTCTTTTATCGCATAAAATACTACCCCTACCACCACCACGAGTCCAACTATATCTACCAAAGACACTACTACTCCTAACACCACGATGAATTCTCCTACTTCTACCACAGACACTACTACTCCTGCCACGACCACGAGCGCTCATACTTTTATCAATCACATTACTACTCCCACCACCACTGTGAGCATCACTACGTCCTCCACAGACACTTCTAATCCTACCACCACCACGAGAGAACCTACTTCTACCAGACAAAATACTACTCCTCCCAACAACACGATGATTCCTACTTCTACCGCCAAAACTACTACTCCTACCTCCACCAAGAGTGAAACTACTTCTACCACAGACAGAGTACACCTACCACCACCATGAGTGCTCCGACTTCTACCACAGACATTAATACTCCAAGCACCGCCACGAGGACTCCTACTTCTACAACAGACTGAACTACTTTTCTACCACCACGAGTGCTCCTACTTCTCCCAAAGTAACTACTCCTCGTACCACCAACAAGTACTCTCCTAATTCTACCAGAATAACTACGACTACCACCACCACGAGCGCTACTACTTCTGCCACAGACAGTGCAACTCCTACCACCACTACGTGCGCTCCTACTGCTAACACAGAACATGCTACTCCTACCACACCACGAGTGAAACTACTTCTAACACAGACCTACTACCACAGATCTACCTACCTAGATCCTACTTCTAACAACGACCCTACTAGTCCTACCAACACCACGAGTACTCGTACTTCTACCACAGACACAAGTACTCCTACCACCACCACGAGCGAAACTACTTCTAAAACAGACCTACTACCACAGATATACCTATCTAGATCCTACTTCTACCAAAGACCCTACTAGTCCTACCAACACCACCAGTGCTCCTACTTCTACCACAGACACAACTACTACCACCACCACGAGCTCCACTACTTTAACCACAGATACTTCTACTTCTACTACCACCATGAGTGCTCCTAATTCTACCACAAACACTACTACTCCTACGACCACCACCAGTGCTTCTACTTCTACCAAAAACACTACTACTTCTACCCCCAACACGAACGC
This sequence comes from Balaenoptera ricei, assembly GCF_028023285.1. Lineage (NCBI taxonomy): Eukaryota > Metazoa > Chordata > Mammalia > Artiodactyla > Balaenopteridae > Balaenoptera > Balaenoptera ricei. Next base: position 150,301 of record NW_026777559.1, read on the forward strand.
AACTACTTCTACCACAGACATTACTATTGCTATCACCACGACGAGCCTTCCTAATTCTACCAGAGACCGTGCGAATACTACCAGGAAGACTAGTGCTCCTACTTCTACCACAGACACTACTACTCCTACCACCACCATGAGTGCTCCTTCTGCTACCACAGTACCTGCTACTCATACCTCCACCACGAGCACAACTACTTCTACCATAGACCGTGCAACTACTACCACCACTACTAGCGTTCCTACTTCTACCACAGACACTACTACTCCTACCACCACCACTAGCGCTCCTACTCCTACCACAGAACCTGCTACTCCTAACTCCACCACCATCACCACTACTTCTACCACAGAAACTACTACTCCTACCACAACCACCAGCGCCACTACAACTACCACGGACAATACTACTCTTAACAGCACGAAAAACGCTCCTACTTCTACCACAGACACTAATACTCCAAGCACCACCACGAGCGCTCCTACGTCTACCACAGATACTGCAACTCCTACCACCACCTCGAGTGCCCCTTCTTCTACCACAGAATCTGCTAATCCTACCACCACCATGATTGCAACTACTTCTACCACAGACCCTGCTACTCTTACCACCACCACAATCGCTCCTAATTCTATCACAGACACTACTATTCCTACCACCACCACGAGTGTTTCTACTTCTACCACAGACTCTACTACTCCTACCCTCACCATGAGCACAACTACTTCTACCACAGACACTACTACTGCTATCACCACCACGAGCCTTCCTACTTCTACCAGGGACCCTGCAACTACTACCAGCAGGACTAGCGCTCCTACTTCTACCACAGACACTACTACTGCTACCACCACCACAAGTGCAACTATTTCTACCACAGAAACTACTATTTCTACCACCACCACGAGCGCAACTACTCACACCACAGACACAACAATGTCTACCACCACCACGAGCGCTCCTACCTCTACCACAGACACTAATACTGCTACCACCACCATGAGCACTCCTACTTCTATCACACACCGTGCAACTCTTACCACCACCAAAAGCGCTCCTATTTCTTCCACAGGCCCTGCTATTCCTACCACAACCATGAAAGCTCCTACTTCTATTACAGAAACAGCTACTCCTAACCCCACCAGGACCGCTCCTTCTTCTACGACAGACAATACTACCCCTACCACCACCATGAGCGCTCCTACTCCTACCACAGACACTACTACTCCTACCACCATCACTAGCGCTCCTACTTCTACCACAGAACCTGCTACTTCTACCACCACCACGAGCGCAACTACTTCTACCACAGACACTACTGCACCGATCACCACCACGAGCCCTCCTACTTCTACGGCAGACCGTACAACTACTACCACAATCACTAGAGCTCCTACTTCTACCACAGATACTACTACTCCTACCACCACCACGAGTGCAACTACTTATACAACACACACAACTATTTCCACCACCACCACAGGCGCTCCTACTTCTACCACAGACACTACGACTCCTGCCACCATCATGAGCACTCCTACTTCTACCACAGACACTACTACTGCTACCACCCCCATGAGTGCTCCTACTTCTACCACAGACTGTGCTACTCATACCAACTCCACAAGCGCTCCTATTTCTTCCACAGGCCCTGTTAGACCTACCACCACCACGAGAGCTCCTACTACTATTACAGAAACTACTACTCCTACCCCCACTACGAGCGTTCCTTCTTCTACCACAGACAATACTACTCCTACCACCACCATGAGCACTCCTACTTCTACCACAGACACTACTAACCCTACCACCACCACGAGTGCAACTACTTCTACTACAGACCATACTACTGCTACCACCAAGACGAGTGCTCCTACTTCTACCACAGACATTACTACTCCCACCACAACCATGATTGCTCATACTTCTACAACAGACAGTACTACACCTACCACCACCACGAGCTCTCCTACTATTACCACAGAAACTACTACTCCTACCACCACCATGAGCGCTCCTACTTCTACCAAAGAAATTACTACTCCCACCACCACCAGGAGCTCTCCTACTTCTACCAGAGAAACTACTACTACCAAGACCACGAGCGCTTCTGCTTCTTCCACAGAGTGTGCATCTCCCACCACCACCAAGAGCACTCTTACTTCTAACACAGAACATGCTACTGCTACCACCATGAAGAGTGCAACTACTTCTACGACAGACACTACTACTCTTACCACTACAACGAATGCAACGACTTCTAACACAGACAATACTATTCCTGACAATATCACGAGCAATCCTACTTCTACCACAAAAAGTACTACTACTACCACGAGCACGAGTGCAACACCTTCTACTACAGACACTACTACTCCTACTACCACCACGAGCGCTCCTACTTCTACCACAGACCGTGCAACACCTACGACCTCCACTAGCCCTCCTACTTCTATCACAGACCATACTACTCCTACTTGCAGCACGAGCTCAAGTACTTCTACCACAGAAAATACTTCTCCTACCACCACCACGAGGGCTGCTACTTCTAAAACAGACACTACTACACCTACCAACACCACGAGCACCACTAGTTCGACGACAGACACTACTTCTCCTACCACCATGAGGAACACTCCTACATATACCACAGAATCAACTACTACTACCACCACCACGAGCACTCCAACTTCTACCACAGAAACTACTACACCTACTACCATCATGAGCGCAACTATTTCTACCACAGAGAATACTACACTTACCACCAAGACGAGTGCTCCTCCTTCTACCACAGACACTACTACTCCCACCAGTACCACAGGCGCCCCTACTTCTACTACAGACACTACTACACCTACCTCCACCAGGAACGTTCCTACCTCTACCACAGAAACTACTAATTCTACCATCACAACGAGTGCAACTACTTCTACCACAGACACTACTCCTCCTGCCAATATCACGAGCGCTCCTACTTCTCCCACAAAACCTCCTACTCCTCCCACCACCACGAGAGCACCTCCTTCTACCACAGGCTCTTCTACTCCTACCACCACCACGATTGATCCTACTTCTACCACAGAAACTACAACTCCTACCACCAAAACGAGCACTCCTTCTTTTATCGCATAAAATACTACCCCTACCACCACCACGAGTCCAACTATATCTACCAAAGACACTACTACTCCTAACACCACGATGAATTCTCCTACTTCTACCACAGACACTACTACTCCTGCCACGACCACGAGCGCTCATACTTTTATCAATCACATTACTACTCCCACCACCACTGTGAGCATCACTACGTCCTCCACAGACACTTCTAATCCTACCACCACCACGAGAGAACCTACTTCTACCAGACAAAATACTACTCCTCCCAACAACACGATGATTCCTACTTCTACCGCCAAAACTACTACTCCTACCTCCACCAAGAGTGAAACTACTTCTACCACAGACAGAGTACACCTACCACCACCATGAGTGCTCCTACTTCTACCACAGACATTAATACTCCAAGCACCGCCACGAGGACTCCTACTTCTACAACAGACTGAACTACTTTTCTACCACCACGAGTGCTCCTACTTCTCCCAAAGTAACTACTCCTCGTACCACCAACAAGTACTCTCCTAATTCTACCAGAATAACTACGACTACCACCACCACGAGCGCTACTACTTCTGCCACAGACAGTGCAACTCCTACCACCACTACGTGCGCTCCTACTGCTAACACAGAACATGCTACTCCTACCACACCACGAGTGAAACTACTTCTAACACAGACCTACTACCACAGATCTACCTACCTAGATCCTACTTCTAACAACGACCCTACTAGTCCTACCAACACCACGAGTACTCGTACTTCTACCACAGACACAAGTACTCCTACCACCACCACGAGCGAAACTACTTCTAAAACAGACCTACTACCACAGATATACCTATCTAGATCCTACTTCTACCAAAGACCCTACTAGTCCTACCAACACCACCAGTGCTCCTACTTCTACCACAGACACAACTACTACCACCACCACGAGCTCCACTACTTTAACCACAGATACTTCTACTTCTACTACCACCATGAGTGCTCCTAATTCTACCACAAACACTACTACTCCTACGACCACCACCAGTGCTTCTACTTCTACCAAAAACACTACTACTTCTACCCCCAACACGAACGCAACTACTTCTACCACAGACATTACTATTGCTATCACCACGACGAGCCTTCCTAATTCTACCAGAGACCGTGCGAATACTACCAGGAAGACTAGTGCTCCTACTTCTACCACAGACACTACTACTCCTACCACCACCATGAGTGCTCCTTCTGCTACCACAGTACCTGCTACTCATACCTCCACCACGAGCACAACTACTTCTACCATAGACCGTGCAACTACTACCACCACTACTAGCGTTCCTACTTCTACCACAGACACTACTACTCCTACCACCACCACTAGCGCTCCTACTCCTACCACAGAACCTGCTACTCCTAACTCCACCACCATCACCACTACTTCTACCACAGAAACTACTACTCCTACCACAACCACCAGCGCCACTACAACTACCACGGACAATACTACTCTTAACAGCACGAAAAACGCTCCTACTTCTACCACAGACACTAATACTCCAAGCACCACCACGAGCGCTCCTACGTCTACCACAGATACTGCAACTCCTACCACCACCTCGAGTGCCCCTTCTTCTACCACAGAATCTGCTAATCCTACCACCACCATGATTGCAACTACTTCTACCACAGACCCTGCTACTCTTACCACCACCACAATCGCTCCTAATTCTATCACAGACACTACTATTCCTACCACCACCACGAGTGTTTCTACTTCTACCACAGACTCTACTACTCCTACCCTCACCATGAGCACAACTACTTCTACCACAGACACTACTACTGCTATCACCACCACGAGCCTTCCTACTTCTACCAGGGACCCTGCAACTACTACCAGCAGGACTAGCGCTCCTACTTCTACCACAGACACTACTACTGCTACCACCACCACAAGTGCAACTATTTCTACCACAGAAACTACTATTTCTACCACCACCACGAGCGCAACTACTCACACCACAGACACAACAATGTCTACCACCACCACGAGCGCTCCTACCTCTACCACAGACACTAATACTGCTACCACCACCATGAGCACTCCTACTTCTATCACACACCGTGCAACTCTTACCACCACCAAAAGCGCTCCTATTTCTTCCACAGGCCCTGCTATTCCTACCACAACCATGAAAGCTCCTACTTCTATTACAGAAACAGCTACTCCTAACCCCACCAGGACCGCTCCTTCTTCTACGACAGACAATACTACCCCTACCACCACCATGAGCGCTCCTACTCCTACCACAGACACTACTACTCCTACCACCATCACTAGCGCTCCTACTTCTACCACAGAACCTGCTACTTCTACCACCACCACGAGCGCAACTACTTCTACCACAGACACTACTGCACCGATCACCACCACGAGCCCTCCTACTTCTACGGCAGACCGTACAACTACTACCACAATCACTAGAGCTCCTACTTCTACCACAGATACTACTACTCCTACCACCACCACGAGTGCAACTACTTATACAACACACACAACTATTTCCACCACCACCACAGGCGCTCCTACTTCTACCACAGACACTACGACTCCTGCCACCATCATGAGCACTCCTACTTCTACCACAGACACTACTACTGCTACCACCCCCATGAGTGCTCCTACTTCTACCACAGACTGTGCTACTCATACCAACTCCACAAGCGCTCCTATTTCTTCCACAGGCCCTGTTAGACCTACCACCACCACGAGAGCTCCTACTACTATTACAGAAACTACTACTCCTACCCCCACTACGAGCGTTCCTTCTTCTACCACAGACAATACTACTCCTACCACCACCATGAGCACTCCTACTTCTACCACAGACACTACTAACCCTACCACCACCACGAGTGCAACTACTTCTACTACAGACCATACTACTGCTACCACCAAGACGAGTGCTCCTACTTCTACCACAGACATTACTACTCCCACCACAACCATGATTGCTCATACTTCTACAACAGACAGTACTACACCTACCACCACCACGAGCTCTCCTACTATTACCACAGAAACTACTACTCCTACCACCACCATGAGCGCTCCTACTTCTACCAAAGAAATTACTACTCCCACCACCACCAGGAGCTCTCCTACTTCTACCAGAGAAACTACTACTACCAAGACCACGAGCGCTTCTGCTTCTTCCACAGAGTGTGCATCTCCCACCACCACCAAGAGCACTCTTACTTCTAACACAGAACATGCTACTGCTACCACCATGAAGAGTGCAACTACTTCTACGACAGACACTACTACTCTTACCACTACAACGAATGCAACGACTTCTAACACAGACAATACTATTCCTGACAATATCACGAGCAATCCTACTTCTACCACAAAAAGTACTACTACTACCACGAGCACGAGTGCAACACCTTCTACTACAGACACTACTACTCCTACTACCACCACGAGCGCTCCTACTTCTACCACAGACCGTGCAACACCTACGACCTCCACTAGCCCTCCTACTTCTATCACAGACCATACTACTCCTACTTGCAGCACGAGCTCAAGTACTTCTACCACAGAAAATACTTCTCCTACCACCACCACGAGGGCTGCTACTTCTAAAACAGACACTACTACACCTACCAACACCACGAGCACCACTAGTTCGACGACAGACACTACTTCTCCTACCACCATGAGGAACACTCCTACATATACCACAGAATCAACTACTACTACCACCACCACGAGCACTCCAACTTCTACCACAGAAACTACTACACCTACTACCATCATGAGCGCAACTATTTCTACCACAGAGAATACTACACTTACCACCAAGACGAGTGCTCCTCCTTCTACCACAGACACTACTACTCCCACCAGTACCACAGGCGCCCCTACTTCTACTACAGACACTACTACACCTACCTCCACCAGGAACGTTCCTACCTCTACCACAGAAACTACTAATTCTACCATCACAACGAGTGCAACTACTTCTACCACAGACACTACTCCTCCTGCCAATATCACGAGCGCTCCTACTTCTCCCACAAAACCTCCTACTCCTCCCACCACCACGAGAGCACCTCCTTCTACCACAGGCTCTTCTACTCCTACCACCACCACGATTGATCCTACTTCTACCACAGAAACTACAACTCCTACCACCAAAACGAGCACTCCTTCTTTTATCGCATAAAATACTACCCCTACCACCACCACGAGTCCAACTATATCTACCAAAGACACTACTACTCCTAACACCACGATGAATTCTCCTACTTCTACCACAGACACTACTACTCCTGCCACGACCACGAGCGCTCATACTTTTATCAATCACATTACTACTCCCACCACCACTGTGAGCATCACTACGTCCTCCACAGACACTTCTAATCCTACCACCACCACGAGAGAACCTACTTCTACCAGACAAAATACTACTCCTCCCAACAACACGATGATTCCTACTTCTACCGCCAAAACTACTACTCCTACCTCCACCAAGAGTGAAACTACTTCTACCACAGACAGAGTACACCTACCACCACCATGAGTGCTCCGACTTCTACCACAGACATTAATACTCCAAGCACCGCCACGAGGACTCCTACTTCTACAACAGACTGAACTACTTTTCTACCACCACGAGTGCTCCTACTTCTCCCAAAGTAACTACTCCTCGTACCACCAACAAGTACTCTCCTAATTCTACCAGAATAACTACGACTACCACCACCACGAGCGCTACTACTTCTGCCACAGACAGTGCAACTCCTACCACCACTACGTGCGCTCCTACTGCTAACACAGAACATGCTACTCCTACCACACCACGAGTGAAACTACTTCTAACACAGACCTACTACCACAGATCTACCTACCTAGATCCTACTTCTAACAACGACCCTACTAGTCCTACCAACACCACGAGTACTCGTACTTCTACCACAGACACAAGTACTCCTACCACCACCACGAGCGAAACTACTTCTAAAACAGACCTACTACCACAGATATACCTATCTAGATCCTACTTCTACCAAAGACCCTACTAGTCCTACCAACACCACCAGTGCTCCTACTTCTACCACAGACACAACTACTACCACCACCACGAGCTCCACTACTTTAACCACAGATACTTCTACTTCTACTACCACCATGAGTGCTCCTAATTCTACCACAAACACTACTACTCCTACGACCACCACCAGTGCTTCTACTTCTACCAAAAACACTACTACTTCTACCCCCAACACGAACGCAACTACTTCTACCACAGACATTACTATTGCTATCACCACGACGAGCCTTCCTAATTCTACCAGAGACCGTGCGAATACTACCAGGAAGACTAGTGCTCCTACTTCTACCACAGACACTACTACTCCTACCACCACCATGAGTGCTCCTTCTGCTACCACAGTACCTGCTACTCATACCTCCACCACGAGCACAACTACTTCTACCATAGACCGTGCAACTACTACCACCACTACTAGCGTTCCTACTTCTACCACAGACACTACTACTCCTACCACCACCACTAGCGCTCCTACTCCTACCACAGAACCTGCTACTCCTAACTCCACCACCATCACCACTACTTCTACCACAGAAACTACTACTCCTACCACAACCACCAGCGCCACTACAACTACCACGGACAATACTACTCTTAACAGCACGAAAAACGCTCCTACTTCTACCACAGACACTAATACTCCAAGCACCACCACGAGCGCTCCTACGTCTACCACAGATACTGCAACTCCTACCACCACCTCGAGTGCCCCTTCTTCTACCACAGAATCTGCTAATCCTACCACCACCATGATTGCAACTACTTCTACCACAGACCCTGCTACTCTTACCACCACCACAATCGCTCCTAATTCTATCACAGACACTACTATTCCTACCACCACCACGAGTGTTTCTACTTCTACCACAGACTCTACTACTCCTACCCTCACCATGAGCACAACTACTTCTACCACAGACACTACTACTGCTATCACCACCACGAGCCTTCCTACTTCTACCAGGGACCCTGCAACTACTACCAGCAGGACTAGCGCTCCTACTTCTACCACAGACACTACTACTGCTACCACCACCACAAGTGCAACTATTTCTACCACAGAAACTACTATTTCTACCACCACCACGAGCGCAACTACTCACACCACAGACACAACAATGTCTACCACCACCACGAGCGCTCCTACCTCTACCACAGACACTAATACTGCTACCACCACCATGAGCACTCCTACTTCTATCACACACCGTGCAACTCTTACCACCACCAAAAGCGCTCCTATTTCTTCCACAGGCCCTGCTATTCCTACCACAACCATGAAAGCTCCTACTTCTATTACAGAAACAGCTACTCCTAACCCCACCAGGACCGCTCCTTCTTCTACGACAGACAATACTACCCCTACCACCACCATGAGCGCTCCTACTCCTACCACAGACACTACTACTCCTACCACCATCACTAGCGCTCCTACTTCTACCACAGAACCTGCTACTTCTACCACCACCACGAGCGCAACTACTTCTACCACAGACACTACTGCACCGATCACCACCACGAGCCCTCCTACTTCTACGGCAGACCGTACAACTACTACCACAATCACTAGAGCTCCTACTTCTACCACAGATACTACTACTCCTACCACCACCACGAGTGCAACTACTTATACAACACACACAACTATTTCCACCACCACCACAGGCGCTCCTACTTCTACCACAGACACTACGACTCCTGCCACCATCATGAGCACTCCTACTTCTACCACAGACACTACTACTGCTACCACCCCCATGAGTGCTCCTACTTCTACCACAGACTGTGCTACTCATACCAACTCCACAAGCGCTCCTATTTCTTCCACAGGCCCTGTTAGACCTACCACCACCACGAGAGCTCCTACTACTATTACAGAAACTACTACTCCTACCCCCACTACGAGCGTTCCTTCTTGTACCACAGACAATACTACTCCTACCACCACCATGAGCACTCCTACTTCTACCACAGACACTACTAACCCTACCACCACCACGAGTGCAACTACTTCTACTACAGACCATACTACTGCTACCACCAAGACGAGTGCTCCTACTTCTACCACAGACATTACTACTCCCACCACAACCATGATTGCTCATACTTCTACAACAGACAGTACTACACCTACCACCACCACGAGCTCTCCTACTATTACCACAGAAACTACTACTCCTACCACCACCATGAGCGCTCCTACTTCTACCAAAGAAATTACTACTCCCACCACCACCAGGAGCTCTCCTACTTCTACCAGAGAAACTACTACTACCAAGACCACGAGCGCTTCTGCTTCTTCCACAGAGTGTGCATCTCCCACCACCACCAAGAGCACTCTTACTTCTAACACAGAACATGCTACTGCTACCACCATGAAGAGTGCAACTACTTCTACGACAGACACTACTACTCTTACCACTACAACGAATGCAACGACTTCTAACACAGACAATACTATTCCTGACAATATCACGAGCAATCCTACTTCTACCACAAAAAGTACTACTACTACCACGAGCACGAGTGCAACACCTTCTACTACAGACACTACTACTCCTACTACCACCACGAGCGCTCCTACTTCTACCACAGACCGTGCAACACCTACGACCTCCACTAGCCCTCCTACTTCTATCACAGACCATACTACTCCTACTTGCAGCACGAGCTCAAGTACTTCTACCACAGAAAATACTTCTCCTACCACCACCACGAGGGCTGCTACTTCTAAAACAGACACTACTACACCTACCAACACCACGAGCACCACTAGTTCGACGACAGACACTACTTCTCCTACCACCATGAGGAACACTCCTACATATACCACAGAATCAACTACTACTACCACCACCACGAGCACTCCAACTTCTACCACAGAAACTACTACACCTACTACCATCATGAGCGCAACTATTTCTACCACAGAGAATACTACACTTACCACCAAGACGAGTGCTCCTCCTTCTACCACAGACACTACTACTCCCACCAGTACCACAGGCGCCCCTACTTCTACTACAGACACTACTACACCTACCTCCACCAGGAACGTTCCTACCTCTACCACAGAAACTACTAATTCTACCATCACAACGAGTGCAACTACTTCTACCACAGACACTACTCCTCCTGCCAATATCACGAGCGCTCCTACTTCTCCCACAAAACCTCCTACTCCTCCCACCACCACGAGAGCACCTCCTTCTACCACAGGCTCTTCTACTCCTACCACCACCACGATTGATCCTACTTCTACCACAGAAACTACAACTCCTACCACCAAAACGAGCACTCCTTCTTTTATCGCATAAAATACTACCCCTACCACCACCACGAGTCCAACTATATCTACCAAAGACACTACTACTCCTAACACCACGATGAATTCTCCTACTTCTACCACAGACACTACTACTCCTGCCACGACCACGAGCGCTCATACTTTTATCAATCACATTACTACTCCCACCACCACTGTGAGCATCACTACGTCCTCCACAGACACTTCTAATCCTACCACCACCACGAGAGAACCTACTTCTACCAGACAAAATACTACTCCTCCCAACAACACGATGATTCCTACTTCTACCGCCAAAACTACTACTCCTACCTCCACCAAGAGTGAAACTACTTCTACCACAGACAGAGTACACCTACCACCACCATGAGTGCTCCGACTTCTACCACAGACATTAATACTCCAAGCACCGCCACGAGGACTCCTACTTCTACAACAGACTGAACTACTTTTCTACCACCACGAGTGCTCCTACTTCTCCCAAAGTAACTACTCCTCGTACCACCAACAAGTACTCTCCTAATTCTACCAGAATAACTACGACTACCACCACCACGAGCGCTACTACTTCTGCCACAGACAGTGCAACTCCTACCACCACTACGTGCGCTCCTACTGCTAACACAGAACATGCTACTCCTACCACACCACGAGTGAAACTACTTCTAACACAGACCTACTACCACAGATCTACCTACCTAGATCCTACTTCTAACAACGACCCTACTAGTCCTACCAACACCACGAGTACTCGTACTTCTACCACAGACACAAGTACTCCTACCACCACCACGAGCGAAACTACTTCTAAAACAGACCTACTACCACAGATATACCTATCTAGATCCTACTTCTACCAAAGACCCTACTAGTCCTACCAACACCACCAGTGCTCCTACTTCTACCACAGACACAACTACTACCACCACCACGAGCTCCACTACTTTAACCACAGATACTTCTACTTCTACTACCACCATGAGTGCTCCTAATTCTACCACAAACACTACTACTCCTACGACCACCACCAGTGCTTCTACTTCTACCAAAAACACTACTACTTCTACCCCCAACACGAACGCAACTACTTCTACCACAGACATTACTATTGCTATCACCACGACGAGCCTTCCTAATTCTACCAGAGACCGTGCGAATACTACCAGGAAGACTAGTGCTCCTACTTCTACCACAGACACTACTACTCCTACCACCACCATGAGTGCTCCTTCTGCTACCACAGTACCTGCTACTCATACCTCCACCACGAGCACAACTACTTCTACCATAGACCGTGCAACTACTACCACCACTACTAGCGTTCCTACTTCTACCACAGACACTACTACTCCTACCACCACCACTAGCGCTCCTACTCCTACCACAGAACCTGCTACTCCTAACTCCACCACCATCACCACTACTTCTACCACAGAAACTACTACTCCTACCACAACCACCAGCGCCACTACAACTACCACGGACAATACTACTCTTAACAGCACGAAAAACGCTCCTACTTCTACCACAGACACTAATACTCCAAGCACCACCACGAGCGCTCCTACGTCTACCACAGATACTGCAACTCCTACCACCACCTCGAGTGCCCCTTCTTCTACCACAGAATCTGCTAATCCTACCACCACCATGATTGCAACTACTTCTACCACAGACCCTGCTACTCTTACCACCACCACAATCGCTCCTAATTCTATCACAGACACTACTATTCCTACCACCACCACGAGTGTTTCTACTTCTACCACAGACTCTACTACTCCTACCCTCACCATGAGCACAACTACTTCTACCACAGACACTACTACTGCTATCACCACCACGAGCCTTCCTACTTCTACCAGGGACCCTGCAACTACTACCAGCAGGACTAGCGCTCCTACTTCTACCACAGACACTACTACTGCTACCACCACCACAAGTGCAACTATTTCTACCACAGAAACTACTATTTCTACCACCACCACGAGCGCAACTACTCACACCACAGACACAACAATGTCTACCACCACCACGAGCGCTCCTACCTCTACCACAGACACTAATACTGCTACCACCACCATGAGCACTCCTACTTCTATCACACACCGTGCAACTCTTACCACCACCAAAAGCGCTCCTATTTCTTCCACAGGCCCTGCTATTCCTACCACAACCATGAAAGCTCCTACTTCTATTACAGAAACAGCTACTCCTAACCCCACCAGGACCGCTCCTTCTTCTACGACAGACAATACTACCCCTACCACCACCATGAGCGCTCCTACTCCTACCACAGACACTACTACTCCTACCACCATCACTAGCGCTCCTACTTCTACCACAGAACCTGCTACTTCTACCACCACCACGAGCGCAACTACTTCTACCACAGACACTACTGCACCGATCACCACCACGAGCCCTCCTACTTCTACGGCAGACCGTACAACTACTACCACAATCACTAGAGCTCCTACTTCTACCACAGATACTACTACTCCTACCACCACCACGAGTGCAACTACTTATACAACACACACAACTATTTCCACCACCACCACAGGCGCTCCTACTTCTACCACAGACACTACGACTCCTGCCACCATCATGAGCACTCCTACTTCTACCACAGACACTACTACTGCTACCACCCCCATGAGTGCTCCTACTTCTACCACAGACTGTGCTACTCATACCAACTCCACAAGCGCTCCTATTTCTTCCACAGGCCCTGTTAGACCTACCACCACCACGAGAGCTCCTACTACTATTACAGAAACTACTACTCCTACCCCCACTACGAGCGTTCCTTCTTCTACCACAGACAATACTACTCCTACCACCACCATGAGCACTCCTACTTCTACCACAGACACTACTAACCCTACCACCACCACGAGTGCAACTACTTCTACTACAGACCATACTACTGCTACCACCAAGACGAGTGCTCCTACTTCTACCACAGACATTACTACTCCCACCACAACCATGATTGCTCATACTTCTACAACAGACAGTACTACACCTACCACCACCACGAGCTCTCCTACTATTACCACAGAAACTACTACTCCTACCACCACCATGAGCGCTCCTACTTCTACCAAAGAAATTACTACTCCCACCACCACCAGGAGCTCTCCTACTTCTACCAGAGAAACTACTACTACCAAGACCACGAGCGCTTCTGCTTCTTCCACAGAGTGTGCATCTCCCACCACCACCAAGAGCACTCTTACTTCTAACACAGAACATGCTACTGCTACCACCATGAAGAGTGCAACTACTTCTACGACAGACACTACTACTCTTACCACTACAACGAATGCAACGACTTCTAACACAGACAATACTATTCCTGACAATATCACGAGCAATCCTACTTCTACCACAAAAAGTACTACTACTACCACGAGCACGAGTGCAACACCTTCTACTACAGACACTACTACTCCTACTACCACCACGAGCGCTCCTACTTCTACCACAGACCGTGCAACACCTACGACCTCCACTAGCCCTCCTACTTCTATCACAGACCATACTACTCCTACTTGCAGCACGAGCTCAAGTACTTCTACCACAGAAAATACTTCTCCTACCACCACCACGAGGGCTGCTACTTCTAAAACAGACACTACTACACCTACCAACACCACGAGCACCACTAGTTCGACGACAGACACTACTTCTCCTACCACCATGAGGAACACTCCTACATATACCACAGAATCAACTACTACTACCACCACCACGAGCACTCCAACTTCTACCACAGAAACTACTACACCTACTACCATCATGAGCGCAACTATTTCTACCACAGAGAATACTACACTTACCACCAAGACGAGTGCTCCTCCTTCTACCACAGACACTACTACTCCCACCAGTACCACAGGCGCCCCTACTTCTACTACAGACACTACTACACCTACCTCCACCAGGAACGTTCCTACCTCTACCACAGAAACTACTAATTCTACCATCACAACGAGTGCAACTACTTCTACCACAGACACTACTCCTCCTGCCAATATCACGAGCGCTCCTACTTCTCCCACAAAACCTCCTACTCCTCCCACCACCACGAGAGCACCTCCTTCTACCACAGGCTCTTCTACTCCTACCACCACCACGATTGATCCTACTTCTACCACAGAAACTACAACTCCTACCACCAAAACGAGCACTCCTTCTTTTATCGCATAAAATACTACCCCTACCACCACCACGAGTCCAACTATATCTACCAAAGACACTACTACTCCTAACACCACGATGAATTCTCCTACTTCTACCACAGACACTACTACTCCTGCCACGACCACGAGCGCTCATACTTTTATCAATCACATTACTACTCCCACCACCACTGTGAGCATCACTACGTCCTCCACAGACACTTCTAATCCTACCACCACCACGAGAGAACCTACTTCTACCAGACAAAATACTACTCCTCCCAACAACACGATGATTCCTACTTCTACCGCCAAAACTACTACTCCTACCTCCACCAAGAGTGAAACTACTTCTACCACAGACAGAGTACACCTACCACCACCATGAGTGCTCCGACTTCTACCACAGACATTAATACTCCAAGCACCGCCACGAGGACTCCTACTTCTACAACAGACTGAACTACTTTTCTACCACCACGAGTGCTCCTACTTCTCCCAAAGTAACTACTCCTCGTACCACCAACAAGTACTCTCCTAATTCTACCAGAATAACTACGACTACCGCCACCACGAGCGCTACTACTTCTGCCACAGACAGTGCAACTCCTACCACCACTACGTGCGCTCCTACTGCTAACACAGAACATGCTACTCCTACCACACCACGAGTGAAACTACTTCTAACACAGACCTACTACCACAGATCTACCTACCTAGATCCTACTTCTAACAACGACCCTACTAGTCCTACCAACACCACGAGTACTCGTACTTCTACCACAGACACAAGTACTCCTACCACCACCACGAGCGAACCTACTTCTAAAACAGACCTACTACCACAGATATACCTATCTAGATCCTACTTCTACCAAAGACCCTACTAGTCCTACCAACACCACCAGTGCTCCTACTTCTACCACAGACACAACTACTACCACCACCACGAGCTCCACTACTTTAACCACAGATACTTCTACTTCTACTACCACCATGAGTGCTCCTAATTCTACCACAAACACTACTACTCCTACGACCACCACCAGTGCTTCTACTTCTACCAAAAACACTACTACTTCTACCCCCAACACGAACGCAACTACTTCTACCACAGACATTACTATTGCTATCACCACGACGAGCCTTCCTAATTCTACCAGAGACCGTGCGAATACTACCAGGAAGACTAGTGCTCCTACTTCTACCACAGACACTACTACTCCTACCACCACCATGAGTGCTCCTTCTGCTACCACAGTACCTGCTACTCATACCTCCACCACGAGCACAACTACTTCTACCATAGACCGTGCAACTACTACCACCACTACTAGCGTTCCTACTTCTACCACAGACACTACTACTCCTACCACCACCACTAGCGCTCCTACTCCTACCACAGAACCTGCTACTCCTAACTCCACCACCATCACCACTACTTCTACCACAGAAACTACTACTCCTACCACAACCACCAGCGCCACTACAACTACCACGGACAATACTACTCTTAACAGCACGAAAAACGCTCCTACTTCTACCACAGACACTAATACTCCAAGCACCACCACGAGCGCTCCTACGTCTACCACAGATACTGCAACTCCTACCACCACCTCGAGTGCCCCTTCTTCTACCACAGAATCTGCTAATCCTACCACCACCATGATTGCAACTACTTCTACCACAGACCCTGCTACTCTTACCACCACCACAATCGCTCCTAATTCTATCACAGACACTACTATTCCTACCACCACCACGAGTGTTTCTACTTCTACCACAGACTCTACTACTCCTACCCTCACCATGAGCACAACTACTTCTACCACAGACACTACTACTGCTATCACCACCACGAGCCTTCCTACTTCTACCAGGGACCCTGCAACTACTACCAGCAGGACTAGCGCTCCTACTTCTACCACAGACACTACTACTGCTACCACCACCACAAGTGCAACTATTTCTACCACAGAAACTACTATTTCTACCACCACCACGAGCGCAACTACTCACACCACAGACACAACAATGTCTACCACCACCACGAGCGCTCCTACCTCTACCACAGACACTAATACTGCTACCACCACCATGAGCACTCCTACTTCTATCACACACCGTGCAACTCTTACCACCACCAAAAGCGCTCCTATTTCTTCCACAGGCCCTGCTATTCCTACCACAACCATGAAAGCTCCTACTTCTATTACAGAAACAGCTACTCCTAACCCCACCAGGACCGCTCCTTCTTCTACGACAGACAATACTACCCCTACCACCACCATGAGCGCTCCTACTCCTACCACAGACACTACTACTCCTACCACCATCACTAGCGCTCCTACTTCTACCACAGAACCTGCTACTTCTACCACCACCACGAGCGCAACTACTTCTACCACAGACACTACTGCACCGATCACCACCACGAGCCCTCCTACTTCTACGGCAGACCGTACAACTACTACCACAATCACTAGAGCTCCTACTTCTACCACAGATACTACTACTCCTACCACCACCACGAGTGCAACTACTTATACAACACACACAACTATTTCCACCACCACCACAGGCGCTCCTACTTCTACCACAGACACTACGACTCCTGCCACCATCATGAGCACTCCTACTTCTACCACAGACACTACTACTGCTACCACCCCCATGAGTGCTCCTACTTCTACCACAGACTGTGCTACTCATACCAACTCCACAAGCGCTCCTATTTCTTCCACAGGCCCTGTTAGACCTACCACCACCACGAGAGCTCCTACTACTATTACAGAAACTACTACTCCTACCCCCACTACGAGCGTTCCTTCTTCTACCACAGACAATACTACTCCTACCACCACCATGAGCACTCCTACTTCTACCACAGACACTACTAACCCTACCACCACCACGAGTGCAACTACTTCTACTACAGACCATACTACTGCTACCACCAAGACGAGTGCTCCTACTTCTACCACAGACATTACTACTCCCACCACAACCATGATTGCTCATACTTCTACAACAGACAGTACTACACCTACCACCACCACGAGCTCTCCTACTATTACCACAGAAACTACTACTCCTACCACCACCATGAGCGCTCCTACTTCTACCAAAGAAATTACTACTCCCACCACCACCAGGAGCTCTCCTACTTCTACCAGAGAAACTACTACTACCAAGACCACGAGCGCTTCTGCTTCTTCCACAGAGTGTGCATCTCCCACCACCACCAAGAGCACTCTTACTTCTAACACAGAACATGCTACTGCTACCACCATGAAGAGTGCAACTACTTCTACGACAGACACTACTACTCTTACCACTACAACGAATGCAACGACTTCTAACACAGACAATACTATTCCTGACAATATCACGAGCAATCCTACTTCTACCACAAAAAGTACTACTACTACCACGAGCACGAGTGCAACACCTTCTACTACAGACACTACTACTCCTACTACCACCACGAGCGCTCCTACTTCTACCACAGACCGTGCAACACCTACGACCTCCACTAGCCCTCCTACTTCTATCACAGACCATACTACTCCTACTTGCAGCACGAGCTCAAGTACTTCTACCACAGAAAATACTTCTCCTACCACCACCACGAGGGCTGCTACTTCTAAAACAGACACTACTACACCTACCAACACCACGAGCACCACTAGTTCGACGACAGACACTACTTCTCCTACCACCATGAGGAACACTCCTACATATACCACAGAATCAACTACTACTACCACCACCACGAGCACTCCAACTTCTACCACAGAAACTACTACACCTACTACCATCATGAGCGCAACTATTTCTACCACAGAGAATACTACACTTACCACCAAGACGAGTGCTCCTCCTTCTACCACAGACACTACTACTCCCACCAGTACCACAGGCGCCCCTACTTCTACTACAGACACTACTACACCTACCTCCACCAGGAACGTTCCTACCTCTACCACAGAAACTACTAATTCTACCATCACAACGAGTGCAACTACTTCTACCACAGACACTACTCCTCCTGCCAATATCACGAGCGCTCCTACTTCTCCCACAAAACCTCCTACTCCTCCCACCACCACGAGAGCACCTCCTTCTACCACAGGCTCTTCTACTCCTACCACCACCACGATTGATCCTACTTCTACCACAGAAACTACAACTCCTACCACCAAAACGAGCACTCCTTCTTTTATCGCATAAAATACTACCCCTACCACCACCACGAGTCCAACTATATCTACCAAAGACACTACTACTCCTAACACCACGATGAATTCTCCTACTTCTACCACAGACACTACTACTCCTGCCACGACCACGAGCGCTCATACTTTTATCAATCACATTACTACTCCCACCACCACTGTGAGCATCACTACGTCCTCCACAGACACTTCTAATCCTACCACCACCACGAGAGAACCTACTTCTACCAGACAAAATACTACTCCTCCCAACAACACGATGATTCCTACTTCTACCGCCAAAACTACTACTCCTACCTCCACCAAGAGTGAAACTACTTCTACCACAGACAGAGTACACCTACCACCACCATGAGTGCTCCGACTTCTACCACAGACATTAATACTCCAAGCACCGCCACGAGGACTCCTACTTCTACAACAGACTGAACTACTTTTCTACCACCACGAGTGCTCCTACTTCTCCCAAAGTAACTACTCCTCGTACCACCAACAAGTACTCTCCTAATTCTACCAGAATAACTACGACTACCACCACCACGAGCGCTACTACTTCTGCCACAGACAGTGCAACTCCTACCACCACTACGTGCGCTCCTACTGCTAACACAGAACATGCTACTCCTACCACACCACGAGTGAAACTACTTCTAACACAGACCTACTACCACAGATCTACCTACCTAGATCCTACTTCTAACAACGACCCTACTAGTCCTACCAACACCACGAGTACTCGTACTTCTACCACAGACACAAGTACTCCTACCACCACCACGAGCGAAACTACTTCTAAAACAGACCTACTACCACAGATATACCTATCTAGATCCTACTTCTACCAAAGACCCTACTAGTCCTACCAACACCACCAGTGCTCCTACTTCTACCACAGACACAACTACTACCACCACCACGAGCTCCACTACTTTAACCACAGATACTTCTACTTCTACTACCACCATGAGTGCTCCTAATTCTACCACAAACACTACTACTCCTACGACCACCACCAGTGCTTCTACTTCTACCAAAAACACTACTACTTCTACCCCCAACACGAACGCAACTACTTCTACCACAGACATTACTATTGCTATCACCACGACGAGCCTTCCTAATTCTACCAGAGACCGTGCGAATACTACCAGGAAGACTAGTGCTCCTACTTCTACCACAGACACTACTACTCCTACCACCACCATGAGTGCTCCTTCTGCTACCACAGTACCTGCTACTCATACCTCCACCACGAGCACAACTACTTCTACCATAGACCGTGCAACTACTACCACCACTACTAGCGTTCCTACTTCTACCACAGACACTACTACTCCTACCACCACCACTAGCGCTCCTACTCCTACCACAGAACCTGCTACTCCTAACTCCACCACCATCACCACTACTTCTACCACAGAAACTACTACTCCTACCACAACCACCAGCGCCACTACAACTACCACGGACAATACTACTCTTAACAGCACGAAAAACGCTCCTACTTCTACCACAGACACTAATACTCCAAGCACCACCACGAGCGCTCCTACGTCTACCACAGATACTGCAACTCCTACCACCACCTCGAGTGCCCCTTCTTCTACCACAGAATCTGCTAATCCTACCACCACCATGATTGCAACTACTTCTACCACAGACCCTGCTACTCTTACCACCACCACAATCGCTCCTAATTCTATCACAGACACTACTATTCCTACCACCACCACGAGTGTTTCTACTTCTACCACAGACTCTACTACTCCTACCCTCACCATGAGCACAACTACTTCTACCACAGACACTACTACTGCTATCACCACCACGAGCCTTCCTACTTCTACCAGGGACCCTGCAACTACTACCAGCAGGACTAGCGCTCCTACTTCTACCACAGACACTACTACTGCTACCACCACCACAAGTGCAACTATTTCTACCACAGAAACTACTATTTCTACCACCACCACGAGCGCAACTACTCACACCACAGACACAACAATGTCTACCACCACCACGAGCGCTCCTACCTCTACCACAGACACTAATACTGCTACCACCACCATGAGCACTCCTACTTCTATCACACACCGTGCAACTCTTACCACCACCAAAAGCGCTCCTATTTCTTCCACAGGCCCTGCTATTCCTACCACAACCATGAAAGCTCCTACTTCTATTACAGAAACAGCTACTCCTAACCCCACCAGGACCGCTCCTTCTTCTACGACAGACAATACTACCCCTACCACCACCATGAGCGCTCCTACTCCTACCACAGACACTACTACTCCTACCACCATCACTAGCGCTCCTACTTCTACCACAGAACCTGCTACTTCTACCACCACCACGAGCGCAACTACTTCTACCACAGACACTACTGCACCGATCACCACCACGAGCCCTCCTACTTCTACGGCAGACCGTACAACTACTACCACAATCACTAGAGCTCCTACTTCTACCACAGATACTACTACTCCTACCACCACCACGAGTGCAACTACTTATACAACACACACAACTATTTCCACCACCACCACAGGCGCTCCTACTTCTACCACAGACACTACGACTCCTGCCACCATCATGAGCACTCCTACTTCTACCACAGACACTACTACTGCTACCACCCCCATGAGTGCTCCTACTTCTACCACAGACTGTGCTACTCATACCAACTCCACAAGCGCTCCTATTTCTTCCACAGGCCCTGTTAGACCTACCACCACCACGAGAGCTCCTACTACTATTACAGAAACTACTACTCCTACCCCCACTACGAGCGTTCCTTCTTCTACCACAGACAATACTACTCCTACCACCACCATGAGCACTCCTACTTCTACCACAGACACTACTAACCCTACCACCACCACGAGTGCAACTACTTCTACTACAGACCATACTACTGCTACCACCAAGACGAGTGCTCCTACTTCTACCACAGACATTACTACTCCCACCACAACCATGATTGCTCATACTTCTACAACAGACAGTACTACACCTACCACCACCACGAGCTCTCCTACTATTACCACAGAAACTACTACTCCTACCACCACCATGAGCGCTCCTACTTCTACCAAAGAAATTACTACTCCCACCACCACCAGGAGCTCTCCTACTTCTACCAGAGAAACTACTACTACCAAGACCACGAGCGCTTCTGCTTCTTCCACAGAGTGTGCATCTCCCACCACCACCAAGAGCACTCTTACTTCTAACACAGAACATGCTACTGCTACCACCATGAAGAGTGCAACTACTTCTACGACAGACACTACTACTCTTACCACTACAACGAATGCAACGACTTCTAACACAGACAATACTATTCCTGACAATATCACGAGCAATCCTACTTCTACCACAAAAAGTACTACTACTACCACGAGCACGAGTGCAACACCTTCTACTACAGACACTACTACTCCTACTACCACCACGAGCGCTCCTACTTCTACCACAGACCGTGCAACACCTACGACCTCCACTAGCCCTCCTACTTCTATCACAGACCATACTACTCCTACTTGCAGCACGAGCTCAAGTACTTCTACCACAGAAAATACTTCTCCTACCACCACCACGAGGGCTGCTACTTCTAAAACAGACACTACTACACCTACCAACACCACGAGCACCACTAGTTCGACGACAGACACTACTTCTCCTACCACCATGAGGAACACTCCTACATATACCACAGAATCAACTACTACTACCACCACCACGAGCACTCCAACTTCTACCACAGAAACTACTACACCTACTACCATCATGAGCGCAACTATTTCTACCACAGAGAATACTACACTTACCACCAAGACGAGTGCTCCTCCTTCTACCACAGACACTACTACTCCCACCAGTACCACAGGCGCCCCTACTTCTACTACAGACACTACTACACCTACCTCCACCAGGAACGTTCCTACCTCTACCACAGAAACTACTAATTCTACCATCACAACGAGTGCAACTACTTCTACCACAGACACTACTCCTCCTGCCAATATCACGAGCGCTCCTACTTCTCCCACAAAACCTCCTACTCCTCCCACCACCACGAGAGCACCTCCTTCTACCACAGGCTCTTCTACTCCTACCACCACCACGATTGATCCTACTTCTACCACAGAAACTACAACTCCTACCACCAAAACGAGCACTCCTTCTTTTATCGCATAAAATACTACCCCTACCACCACCACGAGTCCAACTATATCTACCAAAGACACTACTACTCCTAACACCACGATGAATTCTCCTACTTCTACCACAGACACTACTACTCCTGCCACGACCACGAGCGCTCATACTTTTATCAATCACATTACTACTCCCACCACCACTGTGAGCATCACTACGTCCTCCACAGACACTTCTAATCCTACCACCACCACGAGAGAACCTACTTCTACCAGACAAAATACTACTCCTCCCAACAACACGATGATTCCTACTTCTACCGCCAAAACTACTACTCCTACCTCCACCAAGAGTGAAACTACTTCTACCACAGACAGAGTACACCTACCACCACCATGAGTGCTCCGACTTCTACCACAGACATTAATACTCCAAGCACCGCCACGAGGACTCCTACTTCTACAACAGACTGAACTACTTTTCTACCACCACGAGTGCTCCTACTTCTCCCAAAGTAACTACTCCTCGTACCACCAACAAGTACTCTCCTAATTCTACCAGAATAACTACGACTACCACCACCACGAGCGCTACTACTTCTGCCACAGACAGTGCAACTCCTACCACCACTACGTGCGCTCCTACTGCTAACACAGAACATGCTACTCCTACCACACCACGAGTGAAACTACTTCTAACACAGACCTACTACCACAGATCTACCTACCTAGATCCTACTTCTAACAACGACCCTACTAGTCCTACCAACACCACGAGTACTCGTACTTCTACCACAGACACAAGTACTCCTACCACCACCACGAGCGAAACTACTTCTAAAACAGACCTACTACCACAGATATACCTATCTAGATCCTACTTCTACCAAAGACCCTACTAGTCCTACCAACACCACCAGTGCTCCTACTTCTACCACAGACACAACTACTACCACCACCACGAGCTCCACTACTTTAACCACAGATACTTCTACTTCTACTACCACCATGAGTGCTCCTAATTCTACCACAAACACTACTACTCCTACGACCACCACCAGTGCTTCTACTTCTACCAAAAACACTACTACTTCTACCCCCAACACGAACGCAACTACTTCTACCACAGACATTACTATTGCTATCACCACGACGAGCCTTCCTAATTCTACCAGAGACCGTGCGAATACTACCAGGAAGACTAGTGCTCCTACTTCTACCACAGACACTACTACT
The DNA here is from genome assembly GCF_028023285.1 of Balaenoptera ricei. Classification (NCBI taxonomy): domain Eukaryota; kingdom Metazoa; phylum Chordata; class Mammalia; order Artiodactyla; family Balaenopteridae; genus Balaenoptera; species Balaenoptera ricei. The sequence continues at coordinate 175,673 of NW_026777559.1, forward strand.
CCTACCACCACCATGAGTGCTCCTTCTGCTACCACAGTACCTGCTACTCATACCTCCACCACGAGCACAACTACTTCTACCATAGACCGTGCAACTACTACCACCACTACTAGCGTTCCTACTTCTACCACAGACACTACTACTCCTACCACCACCACTAGCGCTCCTACTCCTACCACAGAACCTGCTACTCCTAACTCCACCACCATCACCACTACTTCTACCACAGAAACTACTACTCCTACCACAACCACCAGCGCCACTACAACTACCACGGACAATACTACTCTTAACAGCACGAAAAACGCTCCTACTTCTACCACAGACACTAATACTCCAAGCACCACCACGAGCGCTCCTACGTCTACCACAGATACTGCAACTCCTACCACCACCTCGAGTGCCCCTTCTTCTACCACAGAATCTGCTAATCCTACCACCACCATGATTGCAACTACTTCTACCACAGACCCTGCTACTCTTACCACCACCACAATCGCTCCTAATTCTATCACAGACACTACTATTCCTACCACCACCACGAGTGTTTCTACTTCTACCACAGACTCTACTACTCCTACCCTCACCATGAGCACAACTACTTCTACCACAGACACTACTACTGCTATCACCACCACGAGCCTTCCTACTTCTACCAGGGACCCTGCAACTACTACCAGCAGGACTAGCGCTCCTACTTCTACCACAGACACTACTACTGCTACCACCACCACAAGTGCAACTATTTCTACCACAGAAACTACTATTTCTACCACCACCACGAGCGCAACTACTCACACCACAGACACAACAATGTCTACCACCACCACGAGCGCTCCTACCTCTACCACAGACACTAATACTGCTACCACCACCATGAGCACTCCTACTTCTATCACACACCGTGCAACTCTTACCACCACCAAAAGCGCTCCTATTTCTTCCACAGGCCCTGCTATTCCTACCACAACCATGAAAGCTCCTACTTCTATTACAGAAACAGCTACTCCTAACCCCACCAGGACCGCTCCTTCTTCTACGACAGACAATACTACCCCTACCACCACCATGAGCGCTCCTACTCCTACCACAGACACTACTACTCCTACCACCATCACTAGCGCTCCTACTTCTACCACAGAACCTGCTACTTCTACCACCACCACGAGCGCAACTACTTCTACCACAGACACTACTGCACCGGTCACCACCACGAGCCCTCCTACTTCTACGGCAGACCGTACAACTACTACCACAATCACTAGAGCTCCTACTTCTACCACAGATACTACTACTCCTACCACCACCACGAGTGCAACTACTTATACAACACACACAACTATTTCCACCACCACCACAGGCGCTCCTACTTCTACCACAGACACTACGACTCCTGCCACCATCATGAGCACTCCTACTTCTACCACAGACACTACTACTGCTACCACCCCCATGAGTGCTCCTACTTCTACCACAGACTGTGCTACTCATACCAACTCCACAAGCGCTCCTATTTCTTCCACAGGCCCTGTTAGACCTACCACCACCACGAGAGCTCCTACTACTATTACAGAAACTACTACTCCTACCCCCACTACGAGCGTTCCTTCTTCTACCACAGACAATACTACTCCTACCACCACCATGAGCACTCCTACTTCTACCACAGACACTACTAACCCTACCACCACCACGAGTGCAACTACTTCTACTACAGACCATACTACTGCTACCACCAAGACGAGTGCTCCTACTTCTACCACAGACATTACTACTCCCACCACAACCATGATTGCTCATACTTCTACAACAGACAGTACTACACCTACCACCACCACGAGCTCTCCTACTATTACCACAGAAACTACTACTCCTACCACCACCATGAGCGCTCCTACTTCTACCAAAGAAATTACTACTCCCACCACCACCAGGAGCTCTCCTACTTCTACCAGAGAAACTACTACTACCAAGACCACGAGCGCTTCTGCTTCTTCCACAGAGTGTGCATCTCCCACCACCACCAAGAGCACTCTTACTTCTAACACAGAACATGCTACTGCTACCACCATGAAGAGTGCAACTACTTCTACGACAGACACTACTACTCTTACCACTACAACGAATGCAACGACTTCTAACACAGACAATACTATTCCTGACAATATCACGAGCAATCCTACTTCTACCACAAAAAGTACTACTACTACCACGAGCACGAGTGCAACACCTTCTACTACAGACACTACTACTCCTACTACCACCACGAGCGCTCCTACTTCTACCACAGACCGTGCAACACCTACGACCTCCACTAGCCCTCCTACTTCTATCACAGACCATACTACTCCTACTTGCAGCACGAGCTCAAGTACTTCTACCACAGAAAATACTTCTCCTACCACCACCACGAGGGCTGCTACTTCTAAAACAGACACTACTACACCTACCAACACCACGAGCACCACTAGTTCGACGACAGACACTACTTCTCCTACCACCATGAGGAACACTCCTACATATACCACAGAATCAACTACTACTACCACCACCACGAGCACTCCAACTTCTACCACAGAAACTACTACACCTACTACCATCATGAGCGCAACTATTTCTACCACAGAGAATACTACACTTACCACCAAGACGAGTGCTCCTCCTTCTACCACAGACACTACTACTCCCACCAGTACCACAGGCGCCCCTACTTCTACTACAGACACTACTACACCTACCTCCACCAGGAACGTTCCTACCTCTACCACAGAAACTACTAATTCTACCATCACAACGAGTGCAACTACTTCTACCACAGACACTACTCCTCCTGCCAATATCACGAGCGCTCCTACTTCTCCCACAAAACCTCCTACTCCTCCCACCACCACGAGAGCACCTCCTTCTACCACAGGCTCTTCTACTCCTACCACCACCACGATTGATCCTACTTCTACCACAGAAACTACAACTCCTACCACCAAAACGAGCACTCCTTCTTTTATCGCATAAAATACTACCCCTACCACCACCACGAGTCCAACTATATCTACCAAAGACACTACTACTCCTAACACCACGATGAATTCTCCTACTTCTACCACAGACACTACTACTCCTGCCACGACCACGAGCGCTCATACTTTTATCAATCACATTACTACTCCCACCACCACTGTGAGCATCACTACGTCCTCCACAGACACTTCTAATCCTACCACCACCACGAGAGAACCTACTTCTACCAGACAAAATACTACTCCTCCCAACAACACGATGATTCCTACTTCTACCGCCAAAACTACTACTCCTACCTCCACCAAGAGTGAAACTACTTCTACCACAGACAGAGTACACCTACCACCACCATGAGTGCTCCGACTTCTACCACAGACATTAATACTCCAAGCACCGCCACGAGGACTCCTACTTCTACAACAGACTGAACTACTTTTCTACCACCACGAGTGCTCCTACTTCTCCCAAAGTAACTACTCCTCGTACCACCAACAAGTACTCTCCTAATTCTACCAGAATAACTACGACTACCACCACCACGAGCGCTACTACTTCTGCCACAGACAGTGCAACTCCTACCACCACTACGTGCGCTCCTACTGCTAACACAGAACATGCTACTCCTACCACACCACGAGTGAAACTACTTCTAACACAGACCTACTACCACAGATCTACCTACCTAGATCCTACTTCTAACAACGACCCTACTAGTCCTACCAACACCACGAGTACTCGTACTTCTACCACAGACACAAGTACTCCTACCACCACCACGAGCGAAACTACTTCTAAAACAGACCTACTACCACAGATATACCTATCTAGATCCTACTTCTACCAAAGACCCTACTAGTCCTACCAACACCACCAGTGCTCCTACTTCTACCACAGACACAACTACTACCACCACCACGAGCTCCACTACTTTAACCACAGATACTTCTACTTCTACTACCACCATGAGTGCTCCTAATTCTACCACAAACACTACTACTCCTACGACCACCACCAGTGCTTCTACTTCTACCAAAAACACTACTACTTCTACCCCCAACACGAACGCAACTACTTCTACCACAGACATTACTATTGCTATCACCACGACGAGCCTTCCTAATTCTACCAGAGACCGTGCGAATACTACCAGGAAGACTAGTGCTCCTACTTCTACCACAGACACTACTACTCCTACCACCACCATGAGTGCTCCTTCTGCTACCACAGTACCTGCTACTCATACCTCCACCACGAGCACAACTACTTCTACCATAGACCGTGCAACTACTACCACCACTACTAGCGTTCCTACTTCTACCACAGACACTACTACTCCTACCACCACCACTAGCGCTCCTACTCCTACCACAGAACCTGCTACTCCTAACTCCACCACCATCACCACTACTTCTACCACAGAAACTACTACTCCTACCACAACCACCAGCGCCACTACAACTACCACGGACAATACTACTCTTAACAGCACGAAAAACGCTCCTACTTCTACCACAGACACTAATACTCCAAGCACCACCACGAGCGCTCCTACGTCTACCACAGATACTGCAACTCCTACCACCACCTCGAGTGCCCCTTCTTCTACCACAGAATCTGCTAATCCTACCACCACCATGATTGCAACTACTTCTACCACAGACCCTGCTACTCTTACCACCACCACAATCGCTCCTAATTCTATCACAGACACTACTATTCCTACCACCACCACGAGTGTTTCTACTTCTACCACAGACTCTACTACTCCTACCCTCACCATGAGCACAACTACTTCTACCACAGACACTACTACTGCTATCACCACCACGAGCCTTCCTACTTCTACCAGGGACCCTGCAACTACTACCAGCAGGACTAGCGCTCCTACTTCTACCACAGACACTACTACTGCTACCACCACCACAAGTGCAACTATTTCTACCACAGAAACTACTATTTCTACCACCACCACGAGCGCAACTACTCACACCACAGACACAACAATGTCTACCACCACCACGAGCGCTCCTACCTCTACCACAGACACTAATACTGCTACCACCACCATGAGCACTCCTACTTCTATCACACACCGTGCAACTCTTACCACCACCAAAAGCGCTCCTATTTCTTCCACAGGCCCTGCTATTCCTACCACAACCATGAAAGCTCCTACTTCTATTACAGAAACAGCTACTCCTAACCCCACCAGGACCGCTCCTTCTTCTACGACAGACAATACTACCCCTACCACCACCATGAGCGCTCCTACTCCTACCACAGACACTACTACTCCTACCACCATCACTAGCGCTCCTACTTCTACCACAGAACCTGCTACTTCTACCACCACCACGAGCGCAACTACTTCTACCACAGACACTACTGCACCGGTCACCACCACGAGCCCTCCTACTTCTACGGCAGACCGTACAACTACTACCACAATCACTAGAGCTCCTACTTCTACCACAGATACTACTACTCCTACCACCACCACGAGTGCAACTACTTATACAACACACACAACTATTTCCACCACCACCACAGGCGCTCCTACTTCTACCACAGACACTACGACTCCTGCCACCATCATGAGCACTCCTACTTCTACCACAGACACTACTACTGCTACCACCCCCATGAGTGCTCCTACTTCTACCACAGACTGTGCTACTCATACCAACTCCACAAGCGCTCCTATTTCTTCCACAGGCCCTGTTAGACCTACCACCACCACGAGAGCTCCTACTACTATTACAGAAACTACTACTCCTACCCCCACTACGAGCGTTCCTTCTTGTACCACAGACAATACTACTCCTACCACCACCATGAGCACTCCTACTTCTACCACAGACACTACTAACCCTACCACCACCACGAGTGCAACTACTTCTACTACAGACCATACTACTGCTACCACCAAGACGAGTGCTCCTACTTCTACCACAGACATTACTACTCCCACCACAACCATGATTGCTCATACTTCTACAACAGACAGTACTACACCTACCACCACCACGAGCTCTCCTACTATTACCACAGAAACTACTACTCCTACCACCACCATGAGCGCTCCTACTTCTACCAAAGAAATTACTACTCCCACCACCACCAGGAGCTCTCCTACTTCTACCAGAGAAACTACTACTACCAAGACCACGAGCGCTTCTGCTTCTTCCACAGAGTGTGCATCTCCCACCACCACCAAGAGCACTCTTACTTCTAACACAGAACATGCTACTGCTACCACCATGAAGAGTGCAACTACTTCTACGACAGACACTACTACTCTTACCACTACAACGAATGCAACGACTTCTAACACAGACAATACTATTCCTGACAATATCACGAGCAATCCTACTTCTACCACAAAAAGTACTACTACTACCACGAGCACGAGTGCAACACCTTCTACTACAGACACTACTACTCCTACTACCACCACGAGCGCTCCTACTTCTACCACAGACCGTGCAACACCTACGACCTCCACTAGCCCTCCTACTTCTATCACAGACCATACTACTCCTACTTGCAGCACGAGCTCAAGTACTTCTACCACAGAAAATACTTCTCCTACCACCACCACGAGGGCTGCTACTTCTAAAACAGACACTACTACACCTACCAACACCACGAGCACCACTAGTTCGACGACAGACACTACTTCTCCTACCACCATGAGGAACACTCCTACATATACCACAGAATCAACTACTACTACCACCACCACGAGCACTCCAACTTCTACCACAGAAACTACTACACCTACTACCATCATGAGCGCAACTATTTCTACCACAGAGAATACTACACTTACCACCAAGACGAGTGCTCCTCCTTCTACCACAGACACTACTACTCCCACCAGTACCACAGGCGCCCCTACTTCTACTACAGACACTACTACACCTACCTCCACCAGGAACGTTCCTACCTCTACCACAGAAACTACTAATTCTACCATCACAACGAGTGCAACTACTTCTACCACAGACACTACTCCTCCTGCCAATATCACGAGCGCTCCTACTTCTCCCACAAAACCTCCTACTCCTCCCACCACCACGAGAGCACCTCCTTCTACCACAGGCTCTTCTACTCCTACCACCACCACGATTGATCCTACTTCTACCACAGAAACTACAACTCCTACCACCAAAACGAGCACTCCTTCTTTTATCGCATAAAATACTACCCCTACCACCACCACGAGTCCAACTATATCTACCAAAGACACTACTACTCCTAACACCACGATGAATTCTCCTACTTCTACCACAGACACTACTACTCCTGCCACGACCACGAGCGCTCATACTTTTATCAATCACATTACTACTCCCACCACCACTGTGAGCATCACTACGTCCTCCACAGACACTTCTAATCCTACCACCACCACGAGAGAACCTACTTCTACCAGACAAAATACTACTCCTCCCAACAACACGATGATTCCTACTTCTACCGCCAAAACTACTACTCCTACCTCCACCAAGAGTGAAACTACTTCTACCACAGACAGAGTACACCTACCACCACCATGAGTGCTCCGACTTCTACCACAGACATTAATACTCCAAGCACCGCCACGAGGACTCCTACTTCTACAACAGACTGAACTACTTTTCTACCACCACGAGTGCTCCTACTTCTCCCAAAGTAACTACTCCTCGTACCACCAACAAGTACTCTCCTAATTCTACCAGAATAACTACGACTACCACCACCACGAGCGCTACTACTTCTGCCACAGACAGTGCAACTCCTACCACCACTACGTGCGCTCCTACTGCTAACACAGAACATGCTACTCCTACCACACCACGAGTGAAACTACTTCTAACACAGACCTACTACCACAGATCTACCTACCTAGATCCTACTTCTAACAACGACCCTACTAGTCCTACCAACACCACGAGTACTCGTACTTCTACCACAGACACAAGTACTCCTACCACCACCACGAGCGAAACTACTTCTAAAACAGACCTACTACCACAGATATACCTATCTAGATCCTACTTCTACCAAAGACCCTACTAGTCCTACCAACACCACCAGTGCTCCTACTTCTACCACAGACACAACTACTACCACCACCACGAGCTCCACTACTTTAACCACAGATACTTCTACTTCTACTACCACCATGAGTGCTCCTAATTCTACCACAAACACTACTACTCCTACGACCACCACCAGTGCTTCTACTTCTACCAAAAACACTACTACTTCTACCCCCAACACGAACGCAACTACTTCTACCACAGACATTACTATTGCTATCACCACGACGAGCCTTCCTAATTCTACCAGAGACCGTGCGAATACTACCAGGAAGACTAGTGCTCCTACTTCTACCACAGACACTACTACTCCTACCACCACCATGAGTGCTCCTTCTGCTACCACAGTACCTGCTACTCATACCTCCACCACGAGCACAACTACTTCTACCATAGACCGTGCAACTACTACCACCACTACTAGCGTTCCTACTTCTACCACAGACACTACTACTCCTACCACCACCACTAGCGCTCCTACTCCTACCACAGAACCTGCTACTCCTAACTCCACCACCATCACCACTACTTCTACCACAGAAACTACTACTCCTACCACAACCACCAGCGCCACTACAACTACCACGGACAATACTACTCTTAACAGCACGAAAAACGCTCCTACTTCTACCACAGACACTAATACTCCAAGCACCACCACGAGCGCTCCTACGTCTACCACAGATACTGCAACTCCTACCACCACCTCGAGTGCCCCTTCTTCTACCACAGAATCTGCTAATCCTACCACCACCATGATTGCAACTACTTCTACCACAGACCCTGCTACTCTTACCACCACCACAATCGCTCCTAATTCTATCACAGACACTACTATTCCTACCACCACCACGAGTGTTTCTACTTCTACCACAGACTCTACTACTCCTACCCTCACCATGAGCACAACTACTTCTACCACAGACACTACTACTGCTATCACCACCACGAGCCTTCCTACTTCTACCAGGGACCCTGCAACTACTACCAGCAGGACTAGCGCTCCTACTTCTACCACAGACACTACTACTGCTACCACCACCACAAGTGCAACTATTTCTACCACAGAAACTACTATTTCTACCACCACCACGAGCGCAACTACTCACACCACAGACACAACAATGTCTACCACCACCACGAGCGCTCCTACCTCTACCACAGACACTAATACTGCTACCACCACCATGAGCACTCCTACTTCTATCACACACCGTGCAACTCTTACCACCACCAAAAGCGCTCCTATTTCTTCCACAGGCCCTGCTATTCCTACCACAACCATGAAAGCTCCTACTTCTATTACAGAAACAGCTACTCCTAACCCCACCAGGACCGCTCCTTCTTCTACGACAGACAATACTACCCCTACCACCACCATGAGCGCTCCTACTCCTACCACAGACACTACTACTCCTACCACCATCACTAGCGCTCCTACTTCTACCACAGAACCTGCTACTTCTACCACCACCACGAGCGCAACTACTTCTACCACAGACACTACTGCACCGATCACCACCACGAGCCCTCCTACTTCTACGGCAGACCGTACAACTACTACCACAATCACTAGAGCTCCTACTTCTACCACAGATACTACTACTCCTACCACCACCACGAGTGCAACTACTTATACAACACACACAACTATTTCCACCACCACCACAGGCGCTCCTACTTCTACCACAGACACTACGACTCCTGCCACCATCATGAGCACTCCTACTTCTACCACAGACACTACTACTGCTACCACCCCCATGAGTGCTCCTACTTCTACCACAGACTGTGCTACTCATACCAACTCCACAAGCGCTCCTATTTCTTCCACAGGCCCTGTTAGACCTACCACCACCACGAGAGCTCCTACTACTATTACAGAAACTACTACTCCTACCCCCACTACGAGCGTTCCTTCTTCTACCACAGACAATACTACTCCTACCACCACCATGAGCACTCCTACTTCTACCACAGACACTACTAACCCTACCACCACCACGAGTGCAACTACTTCTACTACAGACCATACTACTGCTACCACCAAGACGAGTGCTCCTACTTCTACCACAGACATTACTACTCCCACCACAACCATGATTGCTCATACTTCTACAACAGACAGTACTACACCTACCACCACCACGAGCTCTCCTACTATTACCACAGAAACTACTACTCCTACCACCACCATGAGCGCTCCTACTTCTACCAAAGAAATTACTACTCCCACCACCACCAGGAGCTCTCCTACTTCTACCAGAGAAACTACTACTACCAAGACCACGAGCGCTTCTGCTTCTTCCACAGAGTGTGCATCTCCCACCACCACCAAGAGCACTCTTACTTCTAACACAGAACATGCTACTGCTACCACCATGAAGAGTGCAACTACTTCTACGACAGACACTACTACTCTTACCACTACAACGAATGCAACGACTTCTAACACAGACAATACTATTCCTGACAATATCACGAGCAATCCTACTTCTACCACAAAAAGTACTACTACTACCACGAGCACGAGTGCAACACCTTCTACTACAGACACTACTACTCCTACTACCACCACGAGCGCTCCTACTTCTACCACAGACCGTGCAACACCTACGACCTCCACTAGCCCTCCTACTTCTATCACAGACCATACTACTCCTACTTGCAGCACGAGCTCAAGTACTTCTACCACAGAAAATACTTCTCCTACCACCACCACGAGGGCTGCTACTTCTAAAACAGACACTACTACACCTACCAACACCACGAGCACCACTAGTTCGACGACAGACACTACTTCTCCTACCACCATGAGGAACACTCCTACATATACCACAGAATCAACTACTACTACCACCACCACGAGCACTCCAACTTCTACCACAGAAACTACTACACCTACTACCATCATGAGCGCAACTATTTCTACCACAGAGAATACTACACTTACCACCAAGACGAGTGCTCCTCCTTCTACCACAGACACTACTACTCCCACCAGTACCACAGGCGCCCCTACTTCTACTACAGACACTACTACACCTACCTCCACCAGGAACGTTCCTACCTCTACCACAGAAACTACTAATTCTACCATCACAACGAGTGCAACTACTTCTACCACAGACACTACTCCTCCTGCCAATATCACGAGCGCTCCTACTTCTCCCACAAAACCTCCTACTCCTCCCACCACCACGAGAGCACCTCCTTCTACCACAGGCTCTTCTACTCCTACCACCACCACGATTGATCCTACTTCTACCACAGAAACTACAACTCCTACCACCAAAACGAGCACTCCTTCTTTTATCGCATAAAATACTACCCCTACCACCACCACGAGTCCAACTATATCTACCAAAGACACTACTACTCCTAACACCACGATGAATTCTCCTACTTCTACCACAGACACTACTACTCCTGCCACGACCACGAGCGCTCATACTTTTATCAATCACATTACTACTCCCACCACCACTGTGAGCATCACTACGTCCTCCACAGACACTTCTAATCCTACCACCACCACGAGAGAACCTACTTCTACCAGACAAAATACTACTCCTCCCAACAACACGATGATTCCTACTTCTACCGCCAAAACTACTACTCCTACCTCCACCAAGAGTGAAACTACTTCTACCACAGACAGAGTACACCTACCACCACCATGAGTGCTCCGACTTCTACCACAGACATTAATACTCCAAGCACCGCCACGAGGACTCCTACTTCTACAACAGACTGAACTACTTTTCTACCACCACGAGTGCTCCTACTTCTCCCAAAGTAACTACTCCTCGTACCACCAACAAGTACTCTCCTAATTCTACCAGAATAACTACGACTACCACCACCACGAGCGCTACTACTTCTGCCACAGACAGTGCAACTCCTACCACCACTACGTGCGCTCCTACTGCTAACACAGAACATGCTACTCCTACCACACCACGAGTGAAACTACTTCTAACACAGACCTACTACCACAGATCTACCTACCTAGATCCTACTTCTAACAACGACCCTACTAGTCCTACCAACACCACGAGTACTCGTACTTCTACCACAGACACAAGTACTCCTACCACCACCACGAGCGAAACTACTTCTAAAACAGACCTACTACCACAGATATACCTATCTAGATCCTACTTCTACCAAAGACCCTACTAGTCCTACCAACACCACCAGTGCTCCTACTTCTACCACAGACACAACTACTACCACCACCACGAGCTCCACTACTTTAACCACAGATACTTCTACTTCTACTACCACCATGAGTGCTCCTAATTCTACCACAAACACTACTACTCCTACGACCACCACCAGTGCTTCTACTTCTACCAAAAACACTACTACTTCTACCCCCAACACGAACGCAACTACTTCTACCACAGACATTACTATTGCTATCACCACGACGAGCCTTCCTAATTCTACCAGAGACCGTGCGAATACTACCAGGAAGACTAGTGCTCCTACTTCTACCACAGACACTACTACTCCTACCACCACCATGAGTGCTCCTTCTGCTACCACAGTACCTGCTACTCATACCTCCACCACGAGCACAACTACTTCTACCATAGACCGTGCAACTACTACCACCACTACTAGCGTTCCTACTTCTACCACAGACACTACTACTCCTACCACCACCACTAGCGCTCCTACTCCTACCACAGAACCTGCTACTCCTAACTCCACCACCATCACCACTACTTCTACCACAGAAACTACTACTCCTACCACAACCACCAGCGCCACTACAACTACCACGGACAATACTACTCTTAACAGCACGAAAAACGCTCCTACTTCTACCACAGACACTAATACTCCAAGCACCACCACGAGCGCTCCTACGTCTACCACAGATACTGCAACTCCTACCACCACCTCGAGTGCCCCTTCTTCTACCACAGAATCTGCTAATCCTACCACCACCATGATTGCAACTACTTCTACCACAGACCCTGCTACTCTTACCACCACCACAATCGCTCCTAATTCTATCACAGACACTACTATTCCTACCACCACCACGAGTGTTTCTACTTCTACCACAGACTCTACTACTCCTACCCTCACCATGAGCACAACTACTTCTACCACAGACACTACTACTGCTATCACCACCACGAGCCTTCCTACTTCTACCAGGGACCCTGCAACTACTACCAGCAGGACTAGCGCTCCTACTTCTACCACAGACACTACTACTGCTACCACCACCACAAGTGCAACTATTTCTACCACAGAAACTACTATTTCTACCACCACCACGAGCGCAACTACTCACACCACAGACACAACAATGTCTACCACCACCACGAGCGCTCCTACCTCTACCACAGACACTAATACTGCTACCACCACCATGAGCACTCCTACTTCTATCACACACCGTGCAACTCTTACCACCACCAAAAGCGCTCCTATTTCTTCCACAGGCCCTGCTATTCCTACCACAACCATGAAAGCTCCTACTTCTATTACAGAAACAGCTACTCCTAACCCCACCAGGACCGCTCCTTCTTCTACGACAGACAATACTACCCCTACCACCACCATGAGCGCTCCTACTCCTACCACAGACACTACTACTCCTACCACCATCACTAGCGCTCCTACTTCTACCACAGAACCTGCTACTTCTACCACCACCACGAGCGCAACTACTTCTACCACAGACACTACTGCACCGATCACCACCACGAGCCCTCCTACTTCTACGGCAGACCGTACAACTACTACCACAATCACTAGAGCTCCTACTTCTACCACAGATACTACTACTCCTACCACCACCACGAGTGCAACTACTTATACAACACACACAACTATTTCCACCACCACCACAGGCGCTCCTACTTCTACCACAGACACTACGACTCCTGCCACCATCATGAGCACTCCTACTTCTACCACAGACACTACTACTGCTACCACCCCCATGAGTGCTCCTACTTCTACCACAGACTGTGCTACTCATACCAACTCCACAAGCGCTCCTATTTCTTCCACAGGCCCTGTTAGACCTACCACCACCACGAGAGCTCCTACTACTATTACAGAAACTACTACTCCTACCCCCACTACGAGCGTTCCTTCTTGTACCACAGACAATACTACTCCTACCACCACCATGAGCACTCCTACTTCTACCACAGACACTACTAACCCTACCACCACCACGAGTGCAACTACTTCTACTACAGACCATACTACTGCTACCACCAAGACGAGTGCTCCTACTTCTACCACAGACATTACTACTCCCACCACAACCATGATTGCTCATACTTCTACAACAGACAGTACTACACCTACCACCACCACGAGCTCTCCTACTATTACCACAGAAACTACTACTCCTACCACCACCATGAGCGCTCCTACTTCTACCAAAGAAATTACTACTCCCACCACCACCAGGAGCTCTCCTACTTCTACCAGAGAAACTACTACTACCAAGACCACGAGCGCTTCTGCTTCTTCCACAGAGTGTGCATCTCCCACCACCACCAAGAGCACTCTTACTTCTAACACAGAACATGCTACTGCTACCACCATGAAGAGTGCAACTACTTCTACGACAGACACTACTACTCTTACCACTACAACGAATGCAACGACTTCTAACACAGACAATACTATTCCTGACAATATCACGAGCAATCCTACTTCTACCACAAAAAGTACTACTACTACCACGAGCACGAGTGCAACACCTTCTACTACAGACACTACTACTCCTACTACCACCACGAGCGCTCCTACTTCTACCACAGACCGTGCAACACCTACGACCTCCACTAGCCCTCCTACTTCTATCACAGACCATACTACTCCTACTTGCAGCACGAGCTCAAGTACTTCTACCACAGAAAATACTTCTCCTACCACCACCACGAGGGCTGCTACTTCTAAAACAGACACTACTACACCTACCAACACCACGAGCACCACTAGTTCGACGACAGACACTACTTCTCCTACCACCATGAGGAACACTCCTACATATACCACAGAATCAACTACTACTACCACCACCACGAGCACTCCAACTTCTACCACAGAAACTACTACACCTACTACCATCATGAGCGCAACTATTTCTACCACAGAGAATACTACACTTACCACCAAGACGAGTGCTCCTCCTTCTACCACAGACACTACTACTCCCACCAGTACCACAGGCGCCCCTACTTCTACTACAGACACTACTACACCTACCTCCACCAGGAACGTTCCTACCTCTACCACAGAAACTACTAATTCTACCATCACAACGAGTGCAACTACTTCTACCACAGACACTACTCCTCCTGCCAATATCACGAGCGCTCCTACTTCTCCCACAAAACCTCCTACTCCTCCCACCACCACGAGAGCACCTCCTTCTACCACAGGCTCTTCTACTCCTACCACCACCACGATTGATCCTACTTCTACCACAGAAACTACAACTCCTACCACCAAAACGAGCACTCCTTCTTTTATCGCATAAAATACTACCCCTACCACCACCACGAGTCCAACTATATCTACCAAAGACACTACTACTCCTAACACCACGATGAATTCTCCTACTTCTACCACAGACACTACTACTCCTGCCACGACCACGAGCGCTCATACTTTTATCAATCACATTACTACTCCCACCACCACTGTGAGCATCACTACGTCCTCCACAGACACTTCTAATCCTACCACCACCACGAGAGAACCTACTTCTACCAGACAAAATACTACTCCTCCCAACAACACGATGATTCCTACTTCTACCGCCAAAACTACTACTCCTACCTCCACCAAGAGTGAAACTACTTCTACCACAGACAGAGTACACCTACCACCACCATGAGTGCTCCGACTTCTACCACAGACATTAATACTCCAAGCACCGCCACGAGGACTCCTACTTCTACAACAGACTGAACTACTTTTCTACCACCACGAGTGCTCCTACTTCTCCCAAAGTAACTACTCCTCGTACCACCAACAAGTACTCTCCTAATTCTACCAGAATAACTACGACTACCACCACCACGAGCGCTACTACTTCTGCCACAGACAGTGCAACTCCTACCACCACTACGTGCGCTCCTACTGCTAACACAGAACATGCTACTCCTACCACACCACGAGTGAAACTACTTCTAACACAGACCTACTACCACAGATCTACCTACCTAGATCCTACTTCTAACAACGACCCTACTAGTCCTACCAACACCACGAGTACTCGTACTTCTACCACAGACACAAGTACTCCTACCACCACCACGAGCGAAACTACTTCTAAAACAGACCTACTACCACAGATATACCTATCTAGATCCTACTTCTACCAAAGACCCTACTAGTCCTACCAACACCACCAGTGCTCCTACTTCTACCACAGACACAACTACTACCACCACCACGAGCTCCACTACTTTAACCACAGATACTTCTACTTCTACTACCACCATGAGTGCTCCTAATTCTACCACAAACACTACTACTCCTACGACCACCACCAGTGCTTCTACTTCTACCAAAAACACTACTACTTCTACCCCCAACACGAACGCAACTACTTCTACCACAGACATTACTATTGCTATCACCACGACGAGCCTTCCTAATTCTACCAGAGACCGTGCGAATACTACCAGGAAGACTAGTGCTCCTACTTCTACCACAGACACTACTACTCCTACCACCACCATGAGTGCTCCTTCTGCTACCACAGTACCTGCTACTCATACCTCCACCACGAGCACAACTACTTCTACCATAGACCGTGCAACTACTACCACCACTACTAGCGTTCCTACTTCTACCACAGACACTACTACTCCTACCACCACCACTAGCGCTCCTACTCCTACCACAGAACCTGCTACTCCTAACTCCACCACCATCACCACTACTTCTACCACAGAAACTACTACTCCTACCACAACCACCAGCGCCACTACAACTACCACGGACAATACTACTCTTAACAGCACGAAAAACGCTCCTACTTCTACCACAGACACTAATACTCCAAGCACCACCACGAGCGCTCCTACGTCTACCACAGATACTGCAACTCCTACCACCACCTCGAGTGCCCCTTCTTCTACCACAGAATCTGCTAATCCTACCACCACCATGATTGCAACTACTTCTACCACAGACCCTGCTACTCTTACCACCACCACAATCGCTCCTAATTCTATCACAGACACTACTATTCCTACCACCACCACGAGTGTTTCTACTTCTACCACAGACTCTACTACTCCTACCCTCACCATGAGCACAACTACTTCTACCACAGACACTACTACTGCTATCACCACCACGAGCCTTCCTACTTCTACCAGGGACCCTGCAACTACTACCAGCAGGACTAGCGCTCCTACTTCTACCACAGACACTACTACTGCTACCACCACCACAAGTGCAACTATTTCTACCACAGAAACTACTATTTCTACCACCACCACGAGCGCAACTACTCACACCACAGACACAACAATGTCTACCACCACCACGAGCGCTCCTACCTCTACCACAGACACTAATACTGCTACCACCACCATGAGCACTCCTACTTCTATCACACACCGTGCAACTCTTACCACCACCAAAAGCGCTCCTATTTCTTCCACAGGCCCTGCTATTCCTACCACAACCATGAAAGCTCCTACTTCTATTACAGAAACAGCTACTCCTAACCCCACCAGGACCGCTCCTTCTTCTACGACAGACAATACTACCCCTACCACCACCATGAGCGCTCCTACTCCTACCACAGACACTACTACTCCTACCACCATCACTAGCGCTCCTACTTCTACCACAGAACCTGCTACTTCTACCACCACCACGAGCGCAACTACTTCTACCACAGACACTACTGCACCGATCACCACCACGAGCCCTCCTACTTCTACGGCAGACCGTACAACTACTACCACAATCACTAGAGCTCCTACTTCTACCACAGATACTACTACTCCTACCACCACCACGAGTGCAACTACTTATACAACACACACAACTATTTCCACCACCACCACAGGCGCTCCTACTTCTACCACAGACACTACGACTCCTGCCACCATCATGAGCACTCCTACTTCTACCACAGACACTACTACTGCTACCACCCCCATGAGTGCTCCTACTTCTACCACAGACTGTGCTACTCATACCAACTCCACAAGCGCTCCTATTTCTTCCACAGGCCCTGTTAGACCTACCACCACCACGAGAGCTCCTACTACTATTACAGAAACTACTACTCCTACCCCCACTACGAGCGTTCCTTCTTCTACCACAGACAATACTACTCCTACCACCACCATGAGCACTCCTACTTCTACCACAGACACTACTAACCCTACCACCACCACGAGTGCAACTACTTCTACTACAGACCATACTACTGCTACCACCAAGACGAGTGCTCCTACTTCTACCACAGACATTACTACTCCCACCACAACCATGATTGCTCATACTTCTACAACAGACAGTACTACACCTACCACCACCACGAGCTCTCCTACTATTACCACAGAAACTACTACTCCTACCACCACCATGAGCGCTCCTACTTCTACCAAAGAAATTACTACTCCCACCACCACCAGGAGCTCTCCTACTTCTACCAGAGAAACTACTACTACCAAGACCACGAGCGCTTCTGCTTCTTCCACAGAGTGTGCATCTCCCACCACCACCAAGAGCACTCTTACTTCTAACACAGAACATGCTACTGCTACCACCATGAAGAGTGCAACTACTTCTACGACAGACACTACTACTCTTACCACTACAACGAATGCAACGACTTCTAACACAGACAATACTATTCCTGACAATATCACGAGCAATCCTACTTCTACCACAAAAAGTACTACTACTACCACGAGCACGAGTGCAACACCTTCTACTACAGACACTACTACTCCTACTACCACCACGAGCGCTCCTACTTCTACCACAGACCGTGCAACACCTACGACCTCCACTAGCCCTCCTACTTCTATCACAGACCATACTACTCCTACTTGCAGCACGAGCTCAAGTACTTCTACCACAGAAAATACTTCTCCTACCACCACCACGAGGGCTGCTACTTCTAAAACAGACACTACTACACCTACCAACACCACGAGCACCACTAGTTCGACGACAGACACTACTTCTCCTACCACCATGAGGAACACTCCTACATATACCACAGAATCAACTACTACTACCACCACCACGAGCACTCCAACTTCTACCACAGAAACTACTACACCTACTACCATCATGAGCGCAACTATTTCTACCACAGAGAATACTACACTTACCACCAAGACGAGTGCTCCTCCTTCTACCACAGACACTACTACTCCCACCAGTACCACAGGCGCCCCTACTTCTACTACAGACACTACTACACCTACCTCCACCAGGAACGTTCCTACCTCTACCACAGAAACTACTAATTCTACCATCACAACGAGTGCAACTACTTCTACCACAGACACTACTCCTCCTGCCAATATCACGAGCGCTCCTACTTCTCCCACAAAACCTCCTACTCCTCCCACCACCACGAGAGCACCTCCTTCTACCACAGGCTCTTCTACTCCTACCACCACCACGATTGATCCTACTTCTACCACAGAAACTACAACTCCTACCACCAAAACGAGCACTCCTTCTTTTATCGCATAAAATACTACCCCTACCACCACCACGAGTCCAACTATATCTACCAAAGACACTACTACTCCTAACACCACGATGAATTCTCCTACTTCTACCACAGACACTACTACTCCTGCCACGACCACGAGCGCTCATACTTTTATCAATCACATTACTACTCCCACCACCACTGTGAGCATCACTACGTCCTCCACAGACACTTCTAATCCTACCACCACCACGAGAGAACCTACTTCTACCAGACAAAATACTACTCCTCCCAACAACACGATGATTCCTACTTCTACCGCCAAAACTACTACTCCTACCTCCACCAAGAGTGAAACTACTTCTACCACAGACAGAGTACACCTACCACCACCATGAGTGCTCCGACTTCTACCACAGACATTAATACTCCAAGCACCGCCACGAGGACTCCTACTTCTACAACAGACTGAACTACTTTTCTACCACCACGAGTGCTCCTACTTCTCCCAAAGTAACTACTCCTCGTACCACCAACAAGTACTCTCCTAATTCTACCAGAATAACTACGACTACCACCACCACGAGCGCTACTACTTCTGCCACAGACAGTGCAACTCCTACCACCACTACGTGCGCTCCTACTGCTAACACAGAACATGCTACTCCTACCACACCACGAGTGAAACTACTTCTAACACAGACCTACTACCACAGATCTACCTACCTAGATCCTACTTCTAACAACGACCCTACTAGTCCTACCAACACCACGAGTACTCGTACTTCTACCACAGACACAAGTACTCCTACCACCACCACGAGCGAAACTACTTCTAAAACAGACCTACTACCACAGATATACCTATCTAGATCCTACTTCTACCAAAGACCCTACTAGTCCTACCAACACCACCAGTGCTCCTACTTCTACCACAGACACAACTACTACCACCACCACGAGCTCCACTACTTTAACCACAGATACTTCTACTTCTACTACCACCATGAGTGCTCCTAATTCTACCACAAACACTACTACTCCTACGACCACCACCAGTGCTTCTACTTCTACCAAAAACACTACTACTTCTACCCCCAACACGAACGCAACTACTTCTACCACAGACATTACTATTGCTATCACCACGACGAGCCTTCCTAATTCTACCAGAGACCGTGCGAATACTACCAGGAAGACTAGTGCTCCTACTTCTACCACAGACACTACTACTCCTACCACCACCATGAGTGCTCCTTCTGCTACCACAGTACCTGCTACTCATACCTCCACCACGAGCACAACTACTTCTACCATAGACCGTGCAACTACTACCACCACTACTAGCGTTCCTACTTCTACCACAGACACTACTACTCCTACCACCACCACTAGCGCTCCTACTCCTACCACAGAACCTGCTACTCCTAACTCCACCACCATCACCACTACTTCTACCACAGAAACTACTACTCCTACCACAACCACCAGCGCCACTACAACTACCACGGACAATACTACTCTTAACAGCACGAAAAACGCTCCTACTTCTACCACAGACACTAATACTCCAAGCACCACCACGAGCGCTCCTACGTCTACCACAGATACTGCAACTCCTACCACCACCTCGAGTGCCCCTTCTTCTACCACAGAATCTGCTAATCCTACCACCACCATGATTGCAACTACTTCTACCACAGACCCTGCTACTCTTACCACCACCACAATCGCTCCTAATTCTATCACAGACACTACTATTCCTACCACCACCACGAGTGTTTCTACTTCTACCACAGACTCTACTACTCCTACCCTCACCATGAGCACAACTACTTCTACCACAGACACTACTACTGCTATCACCACCACGAGCCTTCCTACTTCTACCAGGGACCCTGCAACTACTACCAGCAGGACTAGCGCTCCTACTTCTACCACAGACACTACTACTGCTACCACCACCACAAGTGCAACTATTTCTACCACAGAAACTACTATTTCTACCACCACCACGAGCGCAACTACTCACACCACAGACACAACAATGTCTACCACCACCACGAGCGCTCCTACCTCTACCACAGACACTAATACTGCTACCACCACCATGAGCACTCCTACTTCTATCACACACCGTGCAACTCTTACCACCACCAAAAGCGCTCCTATTTCTTCCACAGGCCCTGCTATTCCTACCACAACCATGAAAGCTCCTACTTCTATTACAGAAACAGCTACTCCTAACCCCACCAGGACCGCTCCTTCTTCTACGACAGACAATACTACCCCTACCACCACCATGAGCGCTCCTACTCCTACCACAGACACTACTACTCCTACCACCATCACTAGCGCTCCTACTTCTACCACAGAACCTGCTACTTCTACCACCACCACGAGCGCAACTACTTCTACCACAGACACTACTGCACCGATCACCACCACGAGCCCTCCTACTTCTACGGCAGACCGTACAACTACTACCACAATCACTAGAGCTCCTACTTCTACCACAGATACTACTACTCCTACCACCACCACGAGTGCAACTACTTATACAACACACACAACTATTTCCACCACCACCACAGGCGCTCCTACTTCTACCACAGACACTACGACTCCTGCCACCATCATGAGCACTCCTACTTCTACCACAGACACTACTACTGCTACCACCCCCATGAGTGCTCCTACTTCTACCACAGACTGTGCTACTCATACCAACTCCACAAGCGCTCCTATTTCTTCCACAGGCCCTGTTAGACCTACCACCACCACGAGAGCTCCTACTACTATTACAGAAACTACTACTCCTACCCCCACTACGAGCGTTCCTTCTTCTACCACAGACAATACTACTCCTACCACCACCATGAGCACTCCTACTTCTACCACAGACACTACTAACCCTACCACCACCACGAGTGCAACTACTTCTACTACAGACCATACTACTGCTACCACCAAGACGAGTGCTCCTACTTCTACCACAGACATTACTACTCCCACCACAACCATGATTGCTCATACTTCTACAACAGACAGTACTACACCTACCACCACCACGAGCTCTCCTACTATTACCACAGAAACTACTACTCCTACCACCACCATGAGCGCTCCTACTTCTACCAAAGAAATTACTACTCCCACCACCACCAGGAGCTCTCCTACTTCTACCAGAGAAACTACTACTACCAAGACCACGAGCGCTTCTGCTTCTTCCACAGAGTGTGCATCTCCCACCACCACCAAGAGCACTCTTACTTCTAACACAGAACATGCTACTGCTACCACCATGAAGAGTGCAACTACTTCTACGACAGACACTACTACTCTTACCACTACAACGAATGCAACGACTTCTAACACAGACAATACTATTCCTGACAATATCACGAGCAATCCTACTTCTACCACAAAAAGTACTACTACTACCACGAGCACGAGTGCAACACCTTCTACTACAGACACTACTACTCCTACTACCACCACGAGCGCTCCTACTTCTACCACAGACCGTGCAACACCTACGACCTCCACTAGCCCTCCTACTTCTATCACAGACCATACTACTCCTACTTGCAGCACGAGCTCAAGTACTTCTACCACAGAAAATACTTCTCCTACCACCACCACGAGGGCTGCTACTTCTAAAACAGACACTACTACACCTACCAACACCACGAGCACCACTAGTTCGACGACAGACACTACTTCTCCTACCACCATGAGGAACACTCCTACATATACCACAGAATCAACTACTACTACCACCACCACGAGCACTCCAACTTCTACCACAGAAACTACTACACCTACTACCATCATGAGCGCAACTATTTCTACCACAGAGAATACTACACTTACCACCAAGACGAGTGCTCCTCCTTCTACCACAGACACTACTACTCCCACCAGTACCACAGGCGCCCCTACTTCTACTACAGACACTACTACACCTACCTCCACCAGGAACGTTCCTACCTCTACCACAGAAACTACTAATTCTACCATCACAACGAGTGCAACTACTTCTACCACAGACACTACTCCTCCTGCCAATATCACGAGCGCTCCTACTTCTCCCACAAAACCTCCTACTCCTCCCACCACCACGAGAGCACCTCCTTCTACCACAGGCTCTTCTACTCCTACCACCACCACGATTGATCCTACTTCTACCACAGAAACTACAACTCCTACCACCAAAACGAGCACTCCTTCTTTTATCGCATAAAATACTACCCCTACCACCACCACGAGTCCAACTATATCTACCAAAGACACTACTACTCCTAACACCACGATGAATTCTCCTACTTCTACCACAGACACTACTACTCCTGCCACGACCACGAGCGCTCATACTTTTATCAATCACATTACTACTCCCACCACCACTGTGAGCATCACTACGTCCTCCACAGACACTTCTAATCCTACCACCACCACGAGAGAACCTACTTCTACCAGACAAAATACTACTCCTCCCAACAACACGATGATTCCTACTTCTACCGCCAAAACTACTACTCCTACCTCCACCAAGAGTGAAACTACTTCTACCACAGACAGAGTACACCTACCACCACCATGAGTGCTCCGACTTCTACCACAGACATTAATACTCCAAGCACCGCCACGAGGACTCCTACTTCTACAACAGACTGAACTACTTTTCTACCACCACGAGTGCTCCTACTTCTCCCAAAGTAACTACTCCTCGTACCACCAACAAGTACTCTCCTAATTCTACCAGAATAACTACGACTACCACCACCACGAGCGCTACTACTTCTGCCACAGACAGTGCAACTCCTACCACCACTACGTGCGCTCCTACTGCTAACACAGAACATGCTACTCCTACCACACCACGAGTGAAACTACTTCTAACACAGACCTACTACCACAGATCTACCTACCTAGATCCTACTTCTAACAACGACCCTACTAGTCCTACCAACACCACGAGTACTCGTACTTCTACCACAGACACAAGTACTCCTACCACCACCACGAGCGAAACTACTTCTAAAACAGACCTACTACCACAGATATACCTATCTAGATCCTACTTCTACCAAAGACCCTACTAGTCCTACCAACACCACCAGTGCTCCTACTTCTACCACAGACACAACTACTACCACCACCACGAGCTCCACTACTTTAACCACAGATACTTCTACTTCTACTACCACCATGAGTGCTCCTAATTCTACCACAAACACTACTACTCCTACGACCACCACCAGTGCTTCTACTTCTACCAAAAACACTACTACTTCTACCCCCAACACGAACGCAACTACTTCTACCACAGACATTACTATTGCTATCACCACGACGAGCCTTCCTAATTCTACCAGAGACCGTGCGAATACTACCAGGAAGACTAGTGCTCCTACTTCTACCACAGACACTACTACTCCTACCACCACCATGAGTGCTCCTTCTGCTACCACAGTACCTGCTACTCATACCTCCACCACGAGCACAACTACTTCTACCATAGACCGTGCAACTACTACCACCACTACTAGCGTTCCTACTTCTACCACAGACACTACTACTCCTACCACCACCACTAGCGCTCCTACTCCTACCACAGAACCTGCTACTCCTAACTCCACCACCATCACCACTACTTCTACCACAGAAACTACTACTCCTACCACAACCACCAGCGCCACTACAACTACCACGGACAATACTACTCTTAACAGCACGAAAAACGCTCCTACTTCTACCACAGACACTAATACTCCAAGCACCACCACGAGCGCTCCTACGTCTACCACAGATACTGCAACTCCTACCACCACCTCGAGTGCCCCTTCTTCTACCACAGAATCTGCTAATCCTACCACCACCATGATTGCAACTACTTCTACCACAGACCCTGCTACTCTTACCACCACCACAATCGCTCCTAATTCTATCACAGACACTACTATTCCTACCACCACCACGAGTGTTTCTACTTCTACCACAGACTCTACTACTCCTACCCTCACCATGAGCACAACTACTTCTACCACAGACACTACTACTGCTATCACCACCACGAGCCTTCCTACTTCTACCAGGGACCCTGCAACTACTACCAGCAGGACTAGCGCTCCTACTTCTACCACAGACACTACTACTGCTACCACCACCACAAGTGCAACTATTTCTACCACAGAAACTACTATTTCTACCACCACCACGAGCGCAACTACTCACACCACAGACACAACAATGTCTACCACCACCACGAGCGCTCCTACCTCTACCACAGACACTAATACTGCTACCACCACCATGAGCACTCCTACTTCTATCACACACCGTGCAACTCTTACCACCACCAAAAGCGCTCCTATTTCTTCCACAGGCCCTGCTATTCCTACCACAACCATGAAAGCTCCTACTTCTATTACAGAAACAGCTACTCCTAACCCCACCAGGACCGCTCCTTCTTCTACGACAGACAATACTACCCCTACCACCACCATGAGCGCTCCTACTCCTACCACAGACACTACTACTCCTACCACCATCACTAGCGCTCCTACTTCTACCACAGAACCTGCTACTTCTACCACCACCACGAGCGCAACTACTTCTACCACAGACACTACTGCACCGATCACCACCACGAGCCCTCCTACTTCTACGGCAGACCGTACAACTACTACCACAATCACTAGAGCTCCTACTTCTACCACAGATACTACTACTCCTACCACCACCACGAGTGCAACTACTTATACAACACACACAACTATTTCCACCACCACCACAGGCGCTCCTACTTCTACCACAGACACTACGACTCCTGCCACCATCATGAGCACTCCTACTTCTACCACAGACACTACTACTGCTACCACCCCCATGAGTGCTCCTACTTCTACCACAGACTGTGCTACTCATACCAACTCCACAAGCGCTCCTATTTCTTCCACAGGCCCTGTTAGACCTACCACCACCACGAGAGCTCCTACTACTATTACAGAAACTACTACTCCTACCCCCACTACGAGCGTTCCTTCTTGTACCACAGACAATACTACTCCTACCACCACCATGAGCACTCCTACTTCTACCACAGACACTACTAACCCTACCACCACCACGAGTGCAACTACTTCTACTACAGACCATACTACTGCTACCACCAAGACGAGTGCTCCTACTTCTACCACAGACATTACTACTCCCACCACAACCATGATTGCTCATACTTCTACAACAGACAGTACTACACCTACCACCACCACGAGCTCTCCTACTATTACCACAGAAACTACTACTCCTACCACCACCATGAGCGCTCCTACTTCTACCAAAGAAATTACTACTCCCACCACCACCAGGAGCTCTCCTACTTCTACCAGAGAAACTACTACTACCAAGACCACGAGCGCTTCTGCTTCTTCCACAGAGTGTGCATCTCCCACCACCACCAAGAGCACTCTTACTTCTAACACAGAACATGCTACTGCTACCACCATGAAGAGTGCAACTACTTCTACGACAGACACTACTACTCTTACCACTACAACGAATGCAACGACTTCTAACACAGACAATACTATTCCTGACAATATCACGAGCAATCCTACTTCTACCACAAAAAGTACTACTACTACCACGAGCACGAGTGCAACACCTTCTACTACAGACACTACTACTCCTACTACCACCACGAGCGCTCCTACTTCTACCACAGACCGTGCAACACCTACGACCTCCACTAGCCCTCCTACTTCTATCACAGACCATACTACTCCTACTTGCAGCACGAGCTCAAGTACTTCTACCACAGAAAATACTTCTCCTACCACCACCACGAGGGCTGCTACTTCTAAAACAGACACTACTACACCTACCAACACCACGAGCACCACTAGTTCGACGACAGACACTACTTCTCCTACCACCATGAGGAACACTCCTACATATACCACAGAATCAACTACTACTACCACCACCACGAGCACTCCAACTTCTACCACAGAAACTACTACACCTACTACCATCATGAGCGCAACTATTTCTACCACAGAGAATACTACACTTACCACCAAGACGAGTGCTCCTCCTTCTACCACAGACACTACTACTCCCACCAGTACCACAGGCGCCCCTACTTCTACTACAGACACTACTACACCTACCTCCACCAGGAACGTTCCTACCTCTACCACAGAAACTACTAATTCTACCATCACAACGAGTGCAACTACTTCTACCACAGACACTACTCCTCCTGCCAATATCACGAGCGCTCCTACTTCTCCCACAAAACCTCCTACTCCTCCCACCACCACGAGAGCACCTCCTTCTACCACAGGCTCTTCTACTCCTACCACCACCACGATTGATCCTACTTCTACCACAGAAACTACAACTCCTACCACCAAAACGAGCACTCCTTCTTTTATCGCATAAAATACTACCCCTACCACCACCACGAGTCCAACTATATCTACCAAAGACACTACTACTCCTAACACCACGATGAATTCTCCTACTTCTACCACAGACACTACTACTCCTGCCACGACCACGAGCGCTCATACTTTTATCAATCACATTACTACTCCCACCACCACTGTGAGCATCACTACGTCCTCCACAGACACTTCTAATCCTACCACCACCACGAGAGAACCTACTTCTACCAGACAAAATACTACTCCTCCCAACAACACGATGATTCCTACTTCTACCGCCAAAACTACTACTCCTACCTCCACCAAGAGTGAAACTACTTCTACCACAGACAGAGTACACCTACCACCACCATGAGTGCTCCTACTTCTACCACAGACATTAATACTCCAAGCACCGCCACGAGGACTCCTACTTCTACAACAGACTGAACTACTTTTCTACCACCACGAGTGCTCCTACTTCTCCCAAAGTAACTACTCCTCGTACCACCAACAAGTACTCTCCTAATTCTACCAGAATAACTACGACTACCACCACCACGAGCGCTACTACTTCTGCCACAGACAGTGCAACTCCTACCACCACTACGTGCGCTCCTACTGCTAACACAGAACATGCTACTCCTACCACACCACGAGTGAAACTACTTCTAACACAGACCTACTACCACAGATCTACCTACCTAGATCCTACTTCTAACAACGACCCTACTAGTCCTACCAACACCACGAGTACTCGTACTTCTACCACAGACACAAGTACTCCTACCACCACCACGAGCGAAACTACTTCTAAAACAGACCTACTACCACAGATATACCTATCTAGATCCTACTTCTACCAAAGACCCTACTAGTCCTACCAACACCACCAGTGCTCCTACTTCTACCACAGACACAACTACTACCACCACCACGAGCTCCACTACTTTAACCACAGATACTTCTACTTCTACTACCACCATGAGTGCTCCTAATTCTACCACAAACACTACTACTCCTACGACCACCACCAGTGCTTCTACTTCTACCAAAAACACTACTACTTCTACCCCCAACACGAACGCAACTACTTCTACCACAGACATTACTATTGCTATCACCACGACGAGCCTTCCTAATTCTACCAGAGACCGTGCGAATACTACCAGGAAGACTAGTGCTCCTACTTCTACCACAGACACTACTACTCCTACCACCACCATGAGTGCTCCTTCTGCTACCACAGTACCTGCTACTCATACCTCCACCACGAGCACAACTACTTCTACCATAGACCGTGCAACTACTACCACCACTACTAGCGTTCCTACTTCTACCACAGACACTACTACTCCTACCACCACCACTAGCGCTCCTACTCCTACCACAGAACCTGCTACTCCTAACTCCACCACCATCACCACTACTTCTACCACAGAAACTACTACTCCTACCACAACCACCAGCGCCACTACAACTACCACGGACAATACTACTCTTAACAGCACGAAAAACGCTCCTACTTCTACCACAGACACTAATACTCCAAGCACCACCACGAGCGCTCCTACGTCTACCACAGATACTGCAACTCCTACCACCACCTCGAGTGCCCCTTCTTCTACCACAGAATCTGCTAATCCTACCACCACCATGATTGCAACTACTTCTACCACAGACCCTGCTACTCTTACCACCACCACAATCGCTCCTAATTCTATCACAGACACTACTATTCCTACCACCACCACGAGTGTTTCTACTTCTACCACAGACTCTACTACTCCTACCCTCACCATGAGCACAACTACTTCTACCACAGACACTACTACTGCTATCACCACCACGAGCCTTCCTACTTCTACCAGGGACCCTGCAACTACTACCAGCAGGACTAGCGCTCCTACTTCTACCACAGACACTACTACTGCTACCACCACCACAAGTGCAACTATTTCTACCACAGAAACTACTATTTCTACCACCACCACGAGCGCAACTACTCACACCACAGACACAACAATGTCTACCACCACCACGAGCGCTCCTACCTCTACCACAGACACTAATACTGCTACCACCACCATGAGCACTCCTACTTCTATCACACACCGTGCAACTCTTACCACCACCAAAAGCGCTCCTATTTCTTCCACAGGCCCTGCTATTCCTACCACAACCATGAAAGCTCCTACTTCTATTACAGAAACAGCTACTCCTAACCCCACCAGGACCGCTCCTTCTTCTACGACAGACAATACTACCCCTACCACCACCATGAGCGCTCCTACTCCTACCACAGACACTACTACTCCTACCACCATCACTAGCGCTCCTACTTCTACCACAGAACCTGCTACTTCTACCACCACCACGAGCGCAACTACTTCTACCACAGACACTACTGCACCGGTCACCACCACGAGCCCTCCTACTTCTACGGCAGACCGTACAACTACTACCACAATCACTAGAGCTCCTACTTCTACCACAGATACTACTACTCCTACCACCACCACGAGTGCAACTACTTATACAACACACACAACTATTTCCACCACCACCACAGGCGCTCCTACTTCTACCACAGACACTACGACTCCTGCCACCATCATGAGCACTCCTACTTCTACCACAGACACTACTACTGCTACCACCCCCATGAGTGCTCCTACTTCTACCACAGACTGTGCTACTCATACCAACTCCACAAGCGCTCCTATTTCTTCCACAGGCCCTGTTAGACCTACCACCACCACGAGAGCTCCTACTACTATTACAGAAACTACTACTCCTACCCCCACTACGAGCGTTCCTTCTTGTACCACAGACAATACTACTCCTACCACCACCATGAGCACTCCTACTTCTACCACAGACACTACTAACCCTACCACCACCACGAGTGCAACTACTTCTACTACAGACCATACTACTGCTACCACCAAGACGAGTGCTCCTACTTCTACCACAGACATTACTACTCCCACCACAACCATGATTGCTCATACTTCTACAACAGACAGTACTACACCTACCACCACCACGAGCTCTCCTACTATTACCACAGAAACTACTACTCCTACCACCACCATGAGCGCTCCTACTTCTACCAAAGAAATTACTACTCCCACCACCACCAGGAGCTCTCCTACTTCTACCAGAGAAACTACTACTACCAAGACCACGAGCGCTTCTGCTTCTTCCACAGAGTGTGCATCTCCCACCACCACCAAGAGCACTCTTACTTCTAACACAGAACATGCTACTGCTACCACCATGAAGAGTGCAACTACTTCTACGACAGACACTACTACTCTTACCACTACAACGAATGCAACGACTTCTAACACAGACAATACTATTCCTGACAATATCACGAGCAATCCTACTTCTACCACAAAAAGTACTACTACTACCACGAGCACGAGTGCAACACCTTCTACTACAGACACTACTACTCCTACTACCACCACGAGCGCTCCTACTTCTACCACAGACCGTGCAACACCTACGACCTCCACTAGCCCTCCTACTTCTATCACAGACCATACTACTCCTACTTGCAGCACGAGCTCAAGTACTTCTACCACAGAAAATACTTCTCCTACCACCACCACGAGGGCTGCTACTTCTAAAACAGACACTACTACACCTACCAACACCACGAGCACCACTAGTTCGACGACAGACACTACTTCTCCTACCACCATGAGGAACACTCCTACATATACCACAGAATCAACTACTACTACCACCACCACGAGCACTCCAACTTCTACCACAGAAACTACTACACCTACTACCATCATGAGCGCAACTATTTCTACCACAGAGAATACTACACTTACCACCAAGACGAGTGCTCCTCCTTCTACCACAGACACTACTACTCCCACCAGTACCACAGGCGCCCCTACTTCTACTACAGACACTACTACACCTACCTCCACCAGGAACGTTCCTACCTCTACCACAGAAACTACTAATTCTACCATCACAACGAGTGCAACTACTTCTACCACAGACACTACTCCTCCTGCCAATATCACGAGCGCTCCTACTTCTCCCACAAAACCTCCTACTCCTCCCACCACCACGAGAGCACCTCCTTCTACCACAGGCTCTTCTACTCCTACCACCACCACGATTGATCCTACTTCTACCACAGAAACTACAACTCCTACCACCAAAACGAGCACTCCTTCTTTTATCGCATAAAATACTACCCCTACCACCACCACGAGTCCAACTATATCTACCAAAGACACTACTACTCCTAACACCACGATGAATTCTCCTACTTCTACCACAGACACTACTACTCCTGCCACGACCACGAGCGCTCATACTTTTATCAATCACATTACTACTCCCACCACCACTGTGAGCATCACTACGTCCTCCACAGACACTTCTAATCCTACCACCACCACGAGAGAACCTACTTCTACCAGACAAAATACTACTCCTCCCAACAACACGATGATTCCTACTTCTACCGCCAAAACTACTACTCCTACCTCCACCAAGAGTGAAACTACTTCTACCACAGACAGAGTACACCTACCACCACCATGAGTGCTCCGACTTCTACCACAGACATTAATACTCCAAGCACCGCCACGAGGACTCCTACTTCTACAACAGACTGAACTACTTTTCTACCACCACGAGTGCTCCTACTTCTCCCAAAGTAACTACTCCTCGTACCACCAACAAGTACTCTCCTAATTCTACCAGAATAACTACGACTACCACCACCACGAGCGCTACTACTTCTGCCACAGACAGTGCAACTCCTACCACCACTACGTGCGCTCCTACTGCTAACACAGAACATGCTACTCCTACCACACCACGAGTGAAACTACTTCTAACACAGACCTACTACCACAGATCTACCTACCTAGATCCTACTTCTAACAACGACCCTACTAGTCCTACCAACACCACGAGTACTCGTACTTCTACCACAGACACAAGTACTCCTACCACCACCACGAGCGAAACTACTTCTAAAACAGACCTACTACCACAGATATACCTATCTAGATCCTACTTCTACCAAAGACCCTACTAGTCCTACCAACACCACCAGTGCTCCTACTTCTACCACAGACACAACTACTACCACCACCACGAGCTCCACTACTTTAACCACAGATACTTCTACTTCTACTACCACCATGAGTGCTCCTAATTCTACCACAAACACTACTACTCCTACGACCACCACCAGTGCTTCTACTTCTACCAAAAACACTACTACTTCTACCCCCAACACGAACGCAACTACTTCTACCACAGACATTACTATTGCTATCACCACGACGAGCCTTCCTAATTCTACCAGAGACCGTGCGAATACTACCAGGAAGACTAGTGCTCCTACTTCTACCACAGACACTACTACTCCTACCACCACCATGAGTGCTCCTTCTGCTACCACAGTACCTGCTACTCATACCTCCACCACGAGCACAACTACTTCTACCATAGACCGTGCAACTACTACCACCACTACTAGCCTTCCTACTTCTACCACAGACACTACTACTCCTACCACCACCACTAGCGCTCCTACTCCTACCACAGAACCTGCTACTCCTAACTCCACCACCATCACCACTACTTCTACCACAGAAACTACTACTCCTACCACAACCACCAGCGCCACTACAACTACCACGGACAATACTACTCTTAACAGCACGAAAAACGCTCCTACTTCTACCACAGACACTAATACTCCAAGCACCACCACGAGCGCTCCTACGTCTACCACAGATACTGCAACTCCTACCACCACCTCGAGTGCCCCTTCTTCTACCACAGAATCTGCTAATCCTACCACCACCATGATTGCAACTACTTCTACCACAGACCCTGCTACTCTTACCACCACCACAATCGCTCCTAATTCTATCACAGACACTACTATTCCTACCACCACCACGAGTGTTTCTACTTCTACCACAGACTCTACTACTCCTACCCTCACCATGAGCACAACTACTTCTACCACAGACACTACTACTGCTATCACCACCACGAGCCTTCCTACTTCTACCAGGGACCCTGCAACTACTACCAGCAGGACTAGCGCTCCTACTTCTACCACAGACACTACTACTGCTACCACCACCACAAGTGCAACTATTTCTACCACAGAAACTACTATTTCTACCACCACCACGAGCGCAACTACTCACACCACAGACACAACAATGTCTACCACCACCACGAGCGCTCCTACCTCTACCACAGACACTAATACTGCTACCACCACCATGAGCACTCCTACTTCTATCACACACCGTGCAACTCTTACCACCACCAAAAGCGCTCCTATTTCTTCCACAGGCCCTGCTATTCCTACCACAACCATGAAAGCTCCTACTTCTATTACAGAAACAGCTACTCCTAACCCCACCAGGACCGCTCCTTCTTCTACGACAGACAATACTACCCCTACCACCACCATGAGCGCTCCTACTCCTACCACAGACACTACTACTCCTACCACCATCACTAGCGCTCCTACTTCTACCACAGAACCTGCTACTTCTACCACCACCACGAGCGCAACTACTTCTACCACAGACACTACTGCACCGATCACCACCACGAGCCCTCCTACTTCTACGGCAGACCGTACAACTACTACCACAATCACTAGAGCTCCTACTTCTACCACAGATACTACTACTCCTACCACCACCACGAGTGCAACTACTTATACAACACACACAACTATTTCCACCACCACCACAGGCGCTCCTACTTCTACCACAGACACTACGACTCCTGCCACCATCATGAGCACTCCTACTTCTACCACAGACACTACTACTGCTACCACCCCCATGAGTGCTCCTACTTCTACCACAGACTGTGCTACTCATACCAACTCCACAAGCGCTCCTATTTCTTCCACAGGCCCTGTTAGACCTACCACCACCACGAGAGCTCCTACTACTATTACAGAAACTACTACTCCTACCCCCACTACGAGCGTTCCTTCTTCTACCACAGACAATACTACTCCTACCACCACCATGAGCACTCCTACTTCTACCACAGACACTACTAACCCTACCACCACCACGAGTGCAACTACTTCTACTACAGACCATACTACTGCTACCACCAAGACGAGTGCTCCTACTTCTACCACAGACATTACTACTCCCACCACAACCATGATTGCTCATACTTCTACAACAGACAGTACTACACCTACCACCACCACGAGCTCTCCTACTATTACCACAGAAACTACTACTCCTACCACCACCATGAGCGCTCCTACTTCTACCAAAGAAATTACTACTCCCACCACCACCAGGAGCTCTCCTACTTCTACCAGAGAAACTACTACTACCAAGACCACGAGCGCTTCTGCTTCTTCCACAGAGTGTGCATCTCCCACCACCACCAAGAGCACTCTTACTTCTAACACAGAACATGCTACTGCTACCACCATGAAGAGTGCAACTACTTCTACGACAGACACTACTACTCTTACCACTACAACGAATGCAACGACTTCTAACACAGACAATACTATTCCTGACAATATCACGAGCAATCCTACTTCTACCACAAAAAGTACTACTACTACCACGAGCACGAGTGCAACACCTTCTACTACAGACACTACTACTCCTACTACCACCACGAGCGCTCCTACTTCTACCACAGACCGTGCAACACCTACGACCTCCACTAGCCCTCCTACTTCTATCACAGACCATACTACTCCTACTTGCAGCACGAGCTCAAGTACTTCTACCACAGAAAATACTTCTCCTACCACCACCACGAGGGCTGCTACTTCTAAAACAGACACTACTACACCTACCAACACCACGAGCACCACTAGTTCGACGACAGACACTACTTCTCCTACCACCATGAGGAACACTCCTACATATACCACAGAATCAACTACTACTACCACCACCACGAGCACTCCAACTTCTACCACAGAAACTACTACACCTACTACCATCATGAGCGCAACTATTTCTACCACAGAGAATACTACACTTACCACCAAGACGAGTGCTCCTCCTTCTACCACAGACACTACTACTCCCACCAGTACCACAGGCGCCCCTACTTCTACTACAGACACTACTACACCTACCTCCACCAGGAACGTTCCTACCTCTACCACAGAAACTACTAATTCTACCATCACAACGAGTGCAACTACTTCTACCACAGACACTACTCCTCCTGCCAATATCACGAGCGCTCCTACTTCTCCCACAAAACCTCCTACTCCTCCCACCACCACGAGAGCACCTCCTTCTACCACAGGCTCTTCTACTCCTACCACCACCACGATTGATCCTACTTCTACCACAGAAACTACAACTCCTACCACCAAAACGAGCACTCCTTCTTTTATCGCATAAAATACTACCCCTACCACCACCACGAGTCCAACTATATCTACCAAAGACACTACTACTCCTAACACCACGATGAATTCTCCTACTTCTACCACAGACACTACTACTCCTGCCACGACCACGAGCGCTCATACTTTTATCAATCACATTACTACTCCCACCACCACTGTGAGCATCACTACGTCCTCCACAGACACTTCTAATCCTACCACCACCACGAGAGAACCTACTTCTACCAGACAAAATACTACTCCTCCCAACAACACGATGATTCCTACTTCTACCGCCAAAACTACTACTCCTACCTCCACCAAGAGTGAAACTACTTCTACCACAGACAGAGTACACCTACCACCACCATGAGTGCTCCGACTTCTACCACAGACATTAATACTCCAAGCACCGCCACGAGGACTCCTACTTCTACAACAGACTGAACTACTTTTCTACCACCACGAGTGCTCCTACTTCTCCCAAAGTAACTACTCCTCGTACCACCAACAAGTACTCTCCTAATTCTACCAGAATAACTACGACTACCACCACCACGAGCGCTACTACTTCTGCCACAGACAGTGCAACTCCTACCACCACTACGTGCGCTCCTACTGCTAACACAGAACATGCTACTCCTACCACACCACGAGTGAAACTACTTCTAACACAGACCTACTACCACAGATCTACCTACCTAGATCCTACTTCTAACAACGACCCTACTAGTCCTACCAACACCACGAGTACTCGTACTTCTACCACAGACACAAGTACTCCTACCACCACCACGAGCGAAACTACTTCTAAAACAGACCTACTACCACAGATATACCTATCTAGATCCTACTTCTACCAAAGACCCTACTAGTCCTACCAACACCACCAGTGCTCCTACTTCTACCACAGACACAACTACTACCACCACCACGAGCTCCACTACTTTAACCACAGATACTTCTACTTCTACTACCACCATGAGTGCTCCTAATTCTACCACAAACACTACTACTCCTACGACCACCACCAGTGCTTCTACTTCTACCAAAAACACTACTACTTCTACCCCCAACACGAACGCAACTACTTCTACCACAGACATTACTATTGCTATCACCACGACGAGCCTTCCTAATTCTACCAGAGACCGTGCGAATACTACCAGGAAGACTAGTGCTCCTACTTCTACCACAGACACTACTACTCCTACCACCACCATGAGTGCTCCTTCTGCTACCACAGTACCTGCTACTCATACCTCCACCACGAGCACAACTACTTCTACCATAGACCGTGCAACTACTACCACCACTACTAGCGTTCCTACTTCTACCACAGACACTACTACTCCTACCACCACCACTAGCGCTCCTACTCCTACCACAGAACCTGCTACTCCTAACTCCACCACCATCACCACTACTTCTACCACAGAAACTACTACTCCTACCACAACCACCAGCGCCACTACAACTACCACGGACAATACTACTCTTAACAGCACGAAAAACGCTCCTACTTCTACCACAGACACTAATACTCCAAGCACCACCACGAGCGCTCCTACGTCTACCACAGATACTGCAACTCCTACCACCACCTCGAGTGCCCCTTCTTCTACCACAGAATCTGCTAATCCTACCACCACCATGATTGCAACTACTTCTACCACAGACCCTGCTACTCTTACCACCACCACAATCGCTCCTAATTCTATCACAGACACTACTATTCCTACCACCACCACGAGTGTTTCTACTTCTACCACAGACTCTACTACTCCTACCCTCACCATGAGCACAACTACTTCTACCACAGACACTACTACTGCTATCACCACCACGAGCCTTCCTACTTCTACCAGGGACCCTGCAACTACTACCAGCAGGACTAGCGCTCCTACTTCTACCACAGACACTACTACTGCTACCACCACCACAAGTGCAACTATTTCTACCACAGAAACTACTATTTCTACCACCACCACGAGCGCAACTACTCACACCACAGACACAACAATGTCTACCACCACCACGAGCGCTCCTACCTCTACCACAGACACTAATACTGCTACCACCACCATGAGCACTCCTACTTCTATCACACACCGTGCAACTCTTACCACCACCAAAAGCGCTCCTATTTCTTCCACAGGCCCTGCTATTCCTACCACAACCATGAAAGCTCCTACTTCTATTACAGAAACAGCTACTCCTAACCCCACCAGGACCGCTCCTTCTTCTACGACAGACAATACTACCCCTACCACCACCATGAGCGCTCCTACTCCTACCACAGACACTACTACTCCTACCACCATCACTAGCGCTCCTACTTCTACCACAGAACCTGCTACTTCTACCACCACCACGAGCGCAACTACTTCTACCACAGACACTACTGCACCGATCACCACCACGAGCCCTCCTACTTCTACGGCAGACCGTACAACTACTACCACAATCACTAGAGCTCCTACTTCTACCACAGATACTACTACTCCTACCACCACCACGAGTGCAACTACTTATACAACACACACAACTATTTCCACCACCACCACAGGCGCTCCTACTTCTACCACAGACACTACGACTCCTGCCACCATCATGAGCACTCCTACTTCTACCACAGACACTACTACTGCTACCACCCCCATGAGTGCTCCTACTTCTACCACAGACTGTGCTACTCATACCAACTCCACAAGCGCTCCTATTTCTTCCACAGGCCCTGTTAGACCTACCACCACCACGAGAGCTCCTACTACTATTACAGAAACTACTACTCCTACCCCCACTACGAGCGTTCCTTCTTGTACCACAGACAATACTACTCCTACCACCACCATGAGCACTCCTACTTCTACCACAGACACTACTAACCCTACCACCACCACGAGTGCAACTACTTCTACTACAGACCATACTACTGCTACCACCAAGACGAGTGCTCCTACTTCTACCACAGACATTACTACTCCCACCACAACCATGATTGCTCATACTTCTACAACAGACAGTACTACACCTACCACCACCACGAGCTCTCCTACTATTACCACAGAAACTACTACTCCTACCACCACCATGAGCGCTCCTACTTCTACCAAAGAAATTACTACTCCCACCACCACCAGGAGCTCTCCTACTTCTACCAGAGAAACTACTACTACCAAGACCACGAGCGCTTCTGCTTCTTCCACAGAGTGTGCATCTCCCACCACCACCAAGAGCACTCTTACTTCTAACACAGAACATGCTACTGCTACCACCATGAAGAGTGCAACTACTTCTACGACAGACACTACTACTCTTACCACTACAACGAATGCAACGACTTCTAACACAGACAATACTATTCCTGACAATATCACGAGCAATCCTACTTCTACCACAAAAAGTACTACTACTACCACGAGCACGAGTGCAACACCTTCTACTACAGACACTACTACTCCTACTACCACCACGAGCGCTCCTACTTCTACCACAGACCGTGCAACACCTACGACCTCCACTAGCCCTCCTACTTCTATCACAGACCATACTACTCCTACTTGCAGCACGAGCTCAAGTACTTCTACCACAGAAAATACTTCTCCTACCACCACCACGAGGGCTGCTACTTCTAAAACAGACACTACTACACCTACCAACACCACGAGCACCACTAGTTCGACGACAGACACTACTTCTCCTACCACCATGAGGAACACTCCTACATATACCACAGAATCAACTACTACTACCACCACCACGAGCACTCCAACTTCTACCACAGAAACTACTACACCTACTACCATCATGAGCGCAACTATTTCTACCACAGAGAATACTACACTTACCACCAAGACGAGTGCTCCTCCTTCTACCACAGACACTACTACTCCCACCAGTACCACAGGCGCCCCTACTTCTACTACAGACACTACTACACCTACCTCCACCAGGAACGTTCCTACCTCTACCACAGAAACTACTAATTCTACCATCACAACGAGTGCAACTACTTCTACCACAGACACTACTCCTCCTGCCAATATCACGAGCGCTCCTACTTCTCCCACAAAACCTCCTACTCCTCCCACCACCACGAGAGCACCTCCTTCTACCACAGGCTCTTCTACTCCTACCACCACCACGATTGATCCTACTTCTACCACAGAAACTACAACTCCTACCACCAAAACGAGCACTCCTTCTTTTATCGCATAAAATACTACCCCTACCACCACCACGAGTCCAACTATATCTACCAAAGACACTACTACTCCTAACACCACGATGAATTCTCCTACTTCTAC
Source organism: Balaenoptera ricei (assembly GCF_028023285.1). Lineage (NCBI taxonomy): Eukaryota > Metazoa > Chordata > Mammalia > Artiodactyla > Balaenopteridae > Balaenoptera > Balaenoptera ricei. Next base: position 216,646 of record NW_026777559.1, read on the forward strand.
CACAGACACTACTACTCCTGCCACGACCACGAGCGCTCATACTTTTATCAATCACATTACTACTCCCACCACCACTGTGAGCATCACTACGTCCTCCACAGACACTTCTAATCCTACCACCACCACGAGAGAACCTACTTCTACCAGACAAAATACTACTCCTCCCAACAACACGATGATTCCTACTTCTACCGCCAAAACTACTACTCCTACCTCCACCAAGAGTGAAACTACTTCTACCACAGACAGAGTACACCTACCACCACCATGAGTGCTCCGACTTCTACCACAGACATTAATACTCCAAGCACCGCCACGAGGACTCCTACTTCTACAACAGACTGAACTACTTTTCTACCACCACGAGTGCTCCTACTTCTCCCAAAGTAACTACTCCTCGTACCACCAACAAGTACTCTCCTAATTCTACCAGAATAACTACGACTACCACCACCACGAGCGCTACTACTTCTGCCACAGACAGTGCAACTCCTACCACCACTACGTGCGCTCCTACTGCTAACACAGAACATGCTACTCCTACCACACCACGAGTGAAACTACTTCTAACACAGACCTACTACCACAGATCTACCTACCTAGATCCTACTTCTAACAACGACCCTACTAGTCCTACCAACACCACGAGTACTCGTACTTCTACCACAGACACAAGTACTCCTACCACCACCACGAGCGAAACTACTTCTAAAACAGACCTACTACCACAGATATACCTATCTAGATCCTACTTCTACCAAAGACCCTACTAGTCCTACCAACACCACCAGTGCTCCTACTTCTACCACAGACACAACTACTACCACCACCACGAGCTCCACTACTTTAACCACAGATACTTCTACTTCTACTACCACCATGAGTGCTCCTAATTCTACCACAAACACTACTACTCCTACGACCACCACCAGTGCTTCTACTTCTACCAAAAACACTA